>NW_025999999.1:17183419-17195550 GCF_001458135.2 Marmota marmota marmota
TATTCTTTTTAAATCTTCACCATGATGGTTCCATTGTGATATATTTAACAACTCCTCCTTAAAAAGCCATGGGCTACATTTTTGTATTGTATCAACGTGTGCCCTGACTGTTCTTGATTTTACTGGGATGCCTCCTTCCTCTAACAATTTACTTAACACTCTTTCAGTTTGTTTTTTACCAATTTCTGATCCCATATTTCTACTATAATACAACCCAACAAGATAACACCAAACAAAACCGAGACAGAATGAAATAAAAATGGAACCACACAAAATCATTATATCAGCTTTTCTATCCTCCTCAAATGTCCATCCGTCCTTTCTCCCTATCTGTTCCTCAGACGCAAATAGTTTTTCCTCAGATGTGAGCGGTTTTTCTTCCGTCTCACTCATCTCCAGGGACAGGCAACTTAAAACAAAAGTGAAGCAAAACAAAAGAAGAATCTTAAAATGGCTACCCATCCTCTCGCCCTGCCCTCAGGGGCGAGCAGTTTACCTTATCACTTACCCTCAGTCATTCCCCATGCGGCCTACCAAATGCGGCAGTCTGGCTGGGCACAATTCAGGAGCCACTTGTCAAAAGAAATGAACTTTATTTTTAGAACACACACACCAAACCACACAGCTCCTCAGGAAAACCTTCAGAGCCCAACTGCCACCACCGGCTTCCCACAAGCCTCTCCACCTCCCCCACTCCTCCTGCTCTTGAGGCCGATTGGCTGGGTCACGTGGGCGGAGCCAAAAAAAGTCCCCCAATGAGCAGCTCCGTGGTCTGAAAGGGAGGGGAAACAGCCCAATGAGCATCACCGCAGAGGAGCCAATCAGTTGGCAGCTAGAAGTTTGCTGGGGCCGCTGTGAGCCAATCATCAGCTGGCAGCTGGAAGTTTGCTGGCAGCTGGAAGTTTGCTGGGGCCCCTTCGGCTGTGGCTCTCAACAAGAGGGTTCAAATGGAGAGTTGTCCCAGGGGAAGCGCAGAGCTGATCCCAAGGGCTTTGGAGGAGGTTGAGGTCTTCAAGCCTTGACTCTGAGTTACTTTTTAAAATTTTTACCTTAGAAACCCAGATGGAGACAAAAAGCCGTGGTGTTTCATTAAGGTCAACAGTGAGAAGGTGAAGTGGGAGTATTGCGACGTTCCGGCTTGCTCAGCCTCAGGTAAACAGGGCTGTCCCAAGGCCCATAGGGTGGGAGGAGACGGTCCTGGCACCCGGTTCCAGCCAACCCTGTTCCCCCTCCACACCTCTTTGCCAACCCCCCCTTCCACCTACCCACCCTCAGCAACCCTTGGATTCTCCACAAGCTGGACACTCTCCCACCCAGGCCAGGTGTCCAACCTCCAGCCTGTGATTCTGGACTCTGGGTTGGTACACTCAGTGGCTAGGTTTTGATCACTTGCCATGTTCCAGGTGCCAGGCCAGGCCTGGGGTCTATGATAGTGATTAGTTTCTGCTGGCCCCCCGCCTCTGAGGAAGCACGTGGTCTGAATTCCAGCTCCAGGGCTCCTGCCAGCCTCCCCAGGCCCATCAAAAACTGCACCACATCCAGAACATGTGCTCTCCTACCCTGACCAGCAGGGGTTCCTCCTGACCACAGTCACACCTGTGCCTGGCTCTCAGGGTCACCTCTGGTAGAACACTTCATCCCATATCTGCTCTTGGCCATTTCCAACCATTCTTTGAGAACCAACTCAAGTGCACCCTCCTCCAAGAAGTCCTCCGTGATCTCCTGAATGGCGCGCTCTCTCCTTCCCTACGCACCCTCAGGACCATTCATGCAGCATTTACCACTGTCCCTCTGCGTCCCAGTTGTCTGTGCAAACATCTTATCTCCCTATTCTACATCATCTGGACATTGCCCCTCTGCACTGAACAAGGCTCCAAAATACAGTGTGTGTTCATTAGCAAAGAGCTCAGCGATGGGTTTATATATCTGCACACACTTCCGTGTGTGTGTGCGTGTAGATCCCAGGAGCAACTCACTTTGAAATGGGAAGGAAAGCGATGTGTTCGATGCTATTTCTATGGTAGACTTGTGTTATGTGAATCGAGATGCAGAGGCTGAGTCGAGTGATTTGTTTTCTTGCATCCTGCAGACATTGCCAACCTAGAGGGGGGCCCTGCAGAGCCCCCAGCCAAGCTGCCCGGGTTTGCCTCCTGTGGGAGGACCGAGATAGCGGACAGGAAGGTCAAGCGGATCTACGGCGGCTTCAAGAGCACTGCGGGCAAGCACCCGTGGCAGGTGTCCCTGCAGACCACTCTGCCACTGACCACCTCCATGCCCCAAGGCCACTACTGTGGGGGTGCGCTGATCCACCCCTGCTGGGTGCTCACCGCTGCCCACTGCACTGAGTAGGTGTCTCTGGGAGCAAGGACCAGGTGACTTGTTGGCAGGGGGGTCTCCTTTTCCCACTGGAGTGGCAGCTTGGCGGGATTAGGGACAAATGCTTCAGAGGCAAAGAGTGGCTCTTAGGACTAGAGAGAAAACAGCCACCGCGTGGTCGGTGCCGGCCATGGGCGTCGCATGCATCGTACTCTATTTGATCCTCAAAACCATCTATAGGAAGACAAGTCAAGGGAGGCTGGGGATTCCTCTCTGTTTTATTAATTGTGGTGTCCTCAGTGCCTACAGCAGGGTTTGTACACAGAGAGCGCTTGGTGAATACCTGGAGGTGAAGGGTATTTTTTTTTTATTCCTCTTTTCAAAATGGAGTCATGTGGAAAGAAAGTGGGTAGATGGGGAGTGAACTGGCATCTATCTCCTGAGCTGTGCAGTCCTGCCCTGGACAGAGAAAGATAACCCACTCCATTGTCCGATGCCAGTATCAATGAGCCTCCAGGGTCAGGTGTCCTTGGCCAGGTCTCCTGTGTGCTTCCAGAAGGAAGTGACTTCTGGGAGCTCAAGAGCTGCCCCCTCCTCCAAAGGCCCCAAGTTCATGGTCAGGGCTGGTCCCACAAATCCCAGTTTTGGGGGGGACCTTGAGGGCTTCCGGTCTATGCTGTCATTAAATGGTTTATTATGGGATTCTGGGAGGTGCCTCCCAAGAGAGGCCAGACAAGTGACCATTAGTACCTACCAATGAATGTCAGCAGATGTGTTCACAACCCCGATGGCTGTCCTGCAGCCACGCCCAGGGAGAAGGGGAAGTCTCCCGGAAAGATGGATAAAAATGACAACATGGGTTTGGAGTTTGCGTCCATTAATAAAGAAATCCCCTCACGGTGTCACATATTTGGAACCCACAGTAGGGTCCTGTGCGGACGACAGGTGAGGATGCTGAGGCTGTTGGTCGGGAGTCTGCTGAAGGTCACCCAGCACCCCAGAGCAGAGCTGGGGTGTGGCTTCCAGGTCCCATGGCCCGGGACAATCTCCCCATCATCTAATTTTCCCTTCCAGCATAAAAGTCAGACATCTAAAAGTCGTGCTAGGGGACCAGGACCTGAAGACGACAGAGTTCCACGAGCAGACCTTCAGGGTGGAGAAGATGTTCAAGTACAGCCACTATAATGAGAGAGACGAGATTCCCCACAACGACATTGGCAAGTCTCCTCTGTTGCCAATCTCCTGGGGTCTCGTCCTGGGTGGGTTTCTCCACTGATGGAGAGCTGAGGTTTGGTCCTTGATCATTTTGGTCCCCTGTGGGTCCTATAAGGTAGAGAAATTATTTCAGAGCTTTTTAGATCTTAAGAGTATGTGTTTGTGATCTTAATAAATGGGCGACAGGTCTTAAGTTGAGTGGAAGAGATACAAGGGCATTGTGTTGTGGAAAGCACTCAACCTTGAACCCCAGGTCCCCTGCTTACTGGGAGCTGGTCCCCTCCCTGAACCTCAGTTTCCTCTTCTATAAAATGTGGGCACTGTTGTACAACTCTTAACTTCCTACGCTTAGTGACACGATGAACCAGTGGCCGTACCTGGCACCTGGTAGGTGTTCATGAGCAGACACAGCCTGCTTTTTAAAGTGGGTTAGAAGTGGTTTCAAACTCAATTATGATCCTTGATATTATTCTCAGTGTGTGTTGCTACTCCTAGGTGTAAACTTAAAAGGTGAAATGACTGAGGAAGAATTTTTTCAGGCCCAGGGTGTGGGAGGGCTTTGTCATGACCACCTTTCACACCAAGCTGAAGCTGATGCTTCTCAGGCAGAGATGACGTGGCCTGAGCTTCCTCCTCTGTCTCCACCCAGCTCTGCTCAAGTTAAAGCCCGTCGATGGTCATTGTGCTGTGGAATCCAAATACGTGAAGACTGTCTGTTTGCCTGACGATCCTTTTCCCTCTGGGACCGATTGCCACATCTCTGGCTGGGGTGTGACAGAAACGGGTGAGTCTGGCATGCATTCTCCTGAGACTCAGGAGAGCCACATCAACCAGAGAGAAAAGGGCCAGCCTCACGTGTCCTTCTGAACTTGAAACAATTGGTTTAAGGTGCATTATCAAAAAGAAGAATCGACCTTGTCATCCCAGATCTAGCTAAATCTCACCATCAGCAAGGAACCTTCCCTGACTTTCCCTGATCTCTGTGTCCATCCCTGGTCCTGCCCCTAGATGCCTGGCTTCTCTCTCGCCTTGATCCTGAACCTGGATGACCTCTCTCCTTCCCTTGGCAGAGCAGAAAGCACATGGACTGTGGTGTCAGATGGGCTTGTGGTGGATTCTTGTCTTTGTTGCTTGAATAACTCAGTTTTATTTATTTATTTATTTTTATGCTTTAATTTTTATTTATTTCAAAATATTTTAAAAATTTTTTTGGTACATCTTCTTTGGCCCATAGAACATTGGGGTTTTTAAAATTTTTTATACATGACAGTAGAATCTATTTTAACTAATTACAACTCGGTTTTAATCTCCCAATAATCACACTTATCTCCAAGGCCTGGAATCTGCTCATAGCCAGATTAGATCCTCAGATACAAAGAAATTCAAAGGGGGAAGTTCAAGTTGTCCCCCAAACACTCTCTCCCAATCTCATTCTTAACAATGGAAAGCAAGAATCATTTTAAATCGGTTTGTATTCATGAAGAAAGTGAAATGTAATATGCAGATTTGTAGAAGGCTTTTGGGAAAGGAGATTTCTGACCAAATGGACTTAGGGTCAGCCAGAAAACTTTTTGTGTCCATTTTCATTGCAATCCACCTAAGCCTGTCCTCCTCTCCTGTGCTCAATGTGATCGGGTGGGTATAATGATGTCTTAGGGATCTTATGGGGCCTTTCTTTGTCTTGAATAGTCCTCTAAGACTGCATGTTCAAAATCAATGACATGTTTTAGCTGATTTCACTACTTTAGGGGATCTCTGGGAAGCAGGTAATTTAATGCACGGGGATACATCTGTGCCTTCATCCTTGCATCCTGAATACACTACATGCCAGCCCTTCCGTTAGAGATAGGAAATTTAAGAATGGTACCACACCGTCCCTGCTCTCCCAGACCTCGCGGTGCCGTTGGAGAGACGGGAGGGCACCAGCGATGCCCCTTGGCTGCTGTCAGGCAGCTCGGCTCTGCACAGGTGGGGAGGCTGAAGGGAAGGGAGGTCGGGGCCTCTCCACCATCTCCTGGAATCCTCCTTCTCTCCTGAGCCGAGGGCTGATGGCCTTCTCCTTACTCCTGCGGCTTCTGGTGTGGTGGGTGCCCCCAGGTCCCCGAGGTAGTGACTCTTGTCCCTGTCCCCCAGGAGAAGGGTCCCGACAGCTGCTGGATGCCAAGGTCAAGCTGATCTCCAATACTGTGTGCAACTCCCGCCGTCTCTACGACCGCACCATCGACGACAGTATGATCTGTGCAGGGAACCTTCAGAAACCCGGGCAGGACACCTGCCAGGTCAGAGACTCCAGTGGCACTCAGGGGACAGGCCGGCAGGAATCACGCTGGGCACAGAGGCCCCCTAGAGCTCTGTGAGGGGAGCCAGGGTCAGAGGGCCACCTGCCACAAAGTGGAGGCCCAGGCAGGGGACCTGTCTCCCCTGGTGCATCTGAATCTACATCCAGCCAGACGAGTGGGCGTAATGGCCACAGCAGGCCTGCAGGGTCTAATGTAACTCTCACAGCCTTCTGGTGCAGGGGTGTCATCCTCACCACCTCACGGCTGCTTAAAGAAGTTACCTTGGCCGAGAGACAGAGAGAGAGAGAGAGAGAGAGAGAGAGAGAGAGAGAGACAGAGAGACAGAGGTGGGGGTAATTGATTTAGTCCTGAAAAGTAAGCGATTCCAGGGCCACAATTAACCTAGGGCCTGATGACATTCTTCCTGCTCCAGACTTTTGGGAGTCCCAAGCTGCTAGGTCTGTGGGGACAGCTGGAGAGGAAAGGGTGCTGAAGAGACCTCAGGTTCCCAAGTCAAAGCCCCCTCCCGGCAGCCCCTCTCCCTGCAAGTCCCATATCACACATGACGTCCTCCCCAGATTCCCAGGAACACCTCAATTTAGGGTTCTCTGTCCATAGTCCTTAGAAGCCACCCCACTGTCCTGGAAAACCCAGCATGGCCACATTCAAATCCTGTCTCTTAGAGCATCCCTACAAAGGAACCCAGCAATGACTTGCCAGCCTCGAGCCCACTGGGGACGGGAAACTGAGGTTTCTTTCTCCAAAGTTTGTGGCTCTCCTGCTACCCTGTGCCTTTACCAGGAAGCCATGATTTCCACCTGCTCAGGGCTGGGGCAAAGGCAGGTGGGTGCAATATTCACTGAGCCTTTGGAAGGTGAGTAAGAAAGGCAGTTGCTCAGTTCTCTAGACAATGCGAGGGCTTTGGAAACCAAAGTCATGGGTTTCAAACCTGGTTTAGTCTCATGTCATGTGACCCTTATCAGTCACCAAAGTAATTCTCCAATCTCAGATGCCTGAAGGGACTAATGTGTCCCTCAGATGGTAAGGTGGCAGCTCCGGTTAAGAGAGAGCAGTCACTGCTTAAACCCTGTTAGTGGCAGAGCCTAAGCAGGAGTGACTGGGAGGAGCCCGCGTCCCACCCCCCACCCCTGTCTCCTCCCCACCCTCCCCCTCACCACTTCCTCCAGGCCCATTCTAAGTACTTTACAAAGAATCCTCACAAGAGCCCTTGGGAGGGGTGTCTGTTGCCATCCACAGATTAGAATTGAGAAACTGAGGCCCCGTTTATCAAATGGTTCGGAACCCAGAGGACCCAACCCCACAGCCCAGGTTGAACCGTGGGCTAGGCCATGCTGCCTCGGAGTCCCTGCCCTCCCCCAGTTGTAGGTCTGTCCAAACAGGGCTCATCCCCTTGGTCACTGCCAGAGGAAGTAGAAAGCCTCTGAGAACTGGCAGTGATCACATCCAGAGGACCAGGAGCAGGAGGTGGGAGAGAGGTGGGGGCGTCTCTGATGTCTTCTGGCCCAGGAGACTGAACTCCGCCTGCTCTCCCCCTCAGGGTGACTCTGGAGGCCCTCTGACCTGTGAGAAGGATGGCACCTACTACGTCTACGGGATCGTGAGCTGGGGACTAGAATGTGGGAAGAAACCAGGCGTCTACACCCAAGTCACCAAGTTCCTGAATTGGATCAAAACCACCATCCACAGTGAGACAGGCTTCTAAGATGCTGTCCTCAGGACCCCAGAACCCCTCTGCACCAAGAGGCCCTCCTGGGCAGTCAAGGACATTGCTGGAGCCTCCAGGAGGCCACAGCCAGAGTGTCCAGGCTCTAAGCAGAGATAACTGCTATCCAGGCTGGACCTGGTGGGACCAGTACCATCTCACGAGGCTCCCAGGAATGATGGCATCAACGTCAAACAACTGTGCCCTCTAGAAAATCAGCATTCACAGAGTCTGCCTTCACCGGGGACATCTGCAAATGCGAGACTGCAGGATGCCCAGCGCCAGGGGCAGTCACCTGGACTCTCCTCATTCCAAACACTGAGGCACTCAACACAACCAGCCACCCTCCTGGGGCGGGGGGCGGGGGGGGGGGCGGAGACGACCAAAAAAATACAACCTCCTCCGTTTGGTTTCAGAATTGTTATTTTAATAAAGGCAGCTCTGGGGATGGGCTGGTGTGCTGTGTTTCACAGCTTGCCCAAACCGAAGCCATCTTGAGCACGGATGTGTCTGGCAAGCAGACTTCCTCTGTGGCGTCTCTCTCGAGAATGGGGGGTGGGCTGCCTGCTCACATCCACAGAGCCTTTTTCCTTTTGACGTGCAGAATCTCAGTGGCATCTGGGTTCACCTCCCCGCTTGGGTGACCTCCAGCCTCCACCACCTCCGGCTCCCCCTGCAGAAACCAAACATACTTCCCTCAGTTGAAAGGAAGCCCCTGCCCTGCTCCCACAAGACGTACCAAGATGCCCCCGGAGCCTTGAACATGCTCACCCTCCCCTCCCCCACCCTGCCCAAGAAAAGTGATCCTCAAGGCAAGGACGAGAAAGCAGCAGAGCCCATCTCTCATTTAGCCGTGGAATCTTTCTTCTGAACAAAGTAGGGTTCAAAACGCAGACTGTTGTAGCCAGAGAGTCCCTGACCCTTCCCGCGCCTGTAACGAGCAAGCAGTCAACGCAGCCCGGGCTGCCCTGGCCCGGGATTGATGTCGCCCTGGTAGGTTTGCCTCTGCAGAACTAATGGCTGCGACTTCAGAGAAAACCCTGCAGGAAGTTTAACCCACATGTCATCCGCCCGGTCATCTCAGACCCAGGAAATTAGGCGCCTCGCTCGAGCTGTGTTTCACACTTCTTTAGCGCCAGCTGACCTTTGGCCAAAAATAAACTTTGAAAAGAAACAATGAGTTTGTCTTTCCCATGGTCTTGCAAGACGGGGGGCAGGGTTTACTGGCTACTCACATAAGCCCCCAGGAGACCCAGGCCCCTCATGTTGGCCAGTTCTGCAGCCCGCCGAGCCATTTCCACTTTGTAGGAGCCAGGAGGGGTCCAGCCGACACCCCTAGTCAAGTTCAAGTCTGATTTGTACTTGACCTTGGGGGAAGGAGGAAGCAGGAGGAACAAGTCAGCAGGGTTTGGGGTTCTTGGACCACCTGGCAGATAGGATTTTTTTTTAAAAGGAAGCCAGAAGAAGCCAAATACATAGTTGTCAGCAAAGCCAGGATGAGAGGAGCGGAGTCGTGTTAAGCAGGGGCTCCCTGCATGGGGACCTTGAGTTGGCCAGCTGCAGCTTCCCTCATCTGCCCACTCAAGCAATGAGGGTGAGGAGGATCTGGGGCCTGCTCTAACTCACTAACTTAACTTTCCTCCTCTGAACTTTAGTTTCTTCCCAGGGAAAGTGCAAGAGTTGGGTAGGGTGACTACTAGGACCCACTGGAGGTAGTAGAGTGATTGACCAAGAGCTTGGGCTGTCACATCCCAGGTCTGCCACTTAATTGCTGTGTGATCTTGAGTAGGTTATTTAACCTCTCTGAATCTGGAGTTCCTGATCTATAAAATGAAGCAGTCCTGGGGTTGAGGACAACGGGACACAATGCTGGAAAAGCATTTGGCACAGAGCCTGGCCCCCAGGAGAGATCTGAGAAATGGCAATTACTGTTCTAGTCCTCCTGGTACTAAAGTGTCTCAGAAGCTGTCTCAGCCTGGCTCGCCCCAGAAGGGAACATGGGACCTGTGAAGGTACTCACGTCACTCTGCAGCTGGTGGGCCTTCTGCGCGTGCTTCAGGCCCAGCTGCTCGGGGTCGCACGTGGGCTGGGGCAGGGGCTGCCGGTAATGCACGTCGCTGGCCAACTGCTGGCTCCTCTTGGCCTGGAGGAAGCCAGGCTGGTCTGTGCGGCTGTGGAACTGGGACCGACTCTTGGCAAAGTCCTTCTTGTACTCATTGTCACTCTGGAGCCTGCCGACGTTCAGGAAATGCTTCATCCTCGGGTCATCGTTGATGCTGCGGTAGCCAATCTGCAGGCCCCGGTCCCGCAGGAAGGCCTCTCTATACCGGAACTGCAAGTCAGAAGAGCAGAGGGTCACGAGCCTACCTCCCCTCCAGGGCCAGACTCCAGGGAGCCCACAGGATTCTCAGCAGGAAGCACCACAGTGGCTAGAAACAGGCTTTGGATTCAAGTAGACCTACCTCTGTGGCCCTGGATCATTGGCTGGGCCTCTCTCAGCCTCAGTTTCCCTATCTGATAAAATGGAAGGATGACTCTCCACCCCATGGGATGCGGAGAGGATTCAATGAGACGGGGGTGGGGCTTCAAGTCCAGCACCAATTCAAGCCCACCGATGGTGGCTCTTGATACTATTGCTGTTGTAATCAACACTCCAACAGGACAAGAAGCATGCCCATTCTTCCTTTGATCCCTAGTACCAGACCTAGTCAGGTACTTCTCAAATCATTTATGGTGAGGAACCTGTTTCATTTTGTGTTGTTAAATTTCTACTCCGTCAAAGACCCATGTGCGGTTGGACCACGTGCTCTTGATAATACCCAGATTGGCCGTTACCCTGTTGAGTGAGAAGAGTCCACCAATCAACCACAAGCTTTGCTGTCTCATTGTCTGTTGCTAAGAACGTTTCTGATCACCAGCTCTTGATTTATGTACTTATCTCACGGTGGACTGGCAAGCAGCTGGCTGTGGGGTGAGCCTGTGCCTCCTGTCTAGTTACTGAAGCTCTCCTCTTCACTAATTATGGCAGCTGGGTTTTGAACATCTGCCATGAGCCAGACACTGTAAGCCATTTCATTTCCATCCCTACATCAGTCCTAGAAGACAAGTACTAAATCTCCATTTCGTAGACGTAGAAGTTTGAGTTCAGAGAATATCAGCAACTTGCTGAAGAAAACAGCCAAATCCTAAGTGGCTGAGCCAGGATTTGAACTCAAGCCAATGTAGGGCACAGGCCCAAAGGCTTTCTCCTCTCCACATGCACTTCGGCTGAAAGAGGTCCCTTCCCTGCACACCAACCAATCACATGTTCTCTGACCTCCAGATGCTCATCCGTCCACTCTTAGGACTGCCACTCTTAAGAGAGGGAGTAGGAAGGCAACCCTCCCCACCCCAAATTTCTGGCTAAGATCCTAGAAATCAGGCCCTGATTTTTCATTCCTTTGAAATCCACGTTCAGGTTTGATGTGGAGAGAGGGGCACTCGTGATAGTCCTGGTGCCTGTCCTGTGCTTTTCAGCAGAGCAGGGGAAACCAAGCAACCCTCTCAACAATGCAGAGCGCGCAGGGTCTTACGTCGCTGGCGATCTCCCTGGATGCCCGGGCAGTCTGGAACGGGATGGCGTCCAGCCTGAAGTCATAGCCGCCAGCGCGAGTCTGCTCCCAGGAGTTTCTGTAGACTTTCTAGATGGGGAAAGGAAAAGCGTGGGTAAGCAGGGGCGACTCCACTGTCGCCGTGTAATGATTCTCAGCAAGAGGAGTTCCCAAAAATGGTTCCCATGGCCCCCTTGCATCCTGGGGACTCCCCAGCTCTGGGATCACTGGGGCTGGCCATGAAGGCCTTCAGCTCTAAGCCCCCAACCCGACCACTGGATCTTGCTCTTGTGGGCCTGGGTCTCAGACACCCCTTCCCCTTCCTTCCCGTCTCTGCCTTCACTCTCTGGGTCCAGGGTCTGCAGTTCTACGGGCCGGAGCTCAAAGTTCAAGAACCCAGTTTCCTCCCACGTGCTGACAGCGCTGTTCCTGGGGTCTTGACACCTGCGGGTTTGTTAGCTCCAGTGACTCCTGGGGTGAGGGCTCGGCCTGGTTTTGATGCCACATCCCACACCTCTCCTGAGCACCCCAGGGGCCTGCTCCAAGGGAGGAGCCTTCACCTGGATTCAGTGTATTGTCAAGAACCTGAGTTCGTGACCCATGTGTTTCATGTCCCTTCTTTCATTTTTTCCCTTTTCAGGTTGTCCCCGGGCCCCCTCCAGGAGTCTGGAATCACAGCCTCGGTCCTCGGGTAGACCCACACCACCAATGGAGGTGTCAAAATCTCCAGCGCCTTCATGTAGCGATTTTTTTTTTTTCAAGGTAAGGGAATGACTCCATGAAAGGCATCCTCGGGAGGTCCCAGCGGAGGGCTCGCTTTTATTCAGCCACAGAGAAGGGAGACAGCAGGAAAGCCGCACATCACCAACAGAGGACAAAGTGATGGCCCCAGACCTCATCATGACTCGCTTGTTTCATCAGCCACAGCGGGGCAGGGCCCTTAAAGAATCTTACTCTTGTCACCCGGAAATAGAGGTCAAGGCTGGTCCTCTGTTCCACGGGGGGGGG
>NW_025999999.1:17196020-17220432 GCF_001458135.2 Marmota marmota marmota
GGGGGGGGGGGGGTTGGGAGATGGAGCAAAGGAGGAAGGGCAGAAAGCAACGAAGAGGCCCATGAAGCACTGGGCCAGGCAGGGCGGGTCTGTCACCTGTGTGTGCCTGTGGTCATCACCCTCACTTTCGCCCCCACTACCCCCTCCAAAATCCAACAGCGCAGACCAGGAACCAAATATCTACAGTGTCCGAGGGCCTGGAACGCAGACCAGTCATGCTGGGGAAATCACCTAATTGATGGATACAGAGCCTAAACAATCCATTTACTGGGTGTCACCCTCGAGTTTGGCGGCTAGCACTGGAAGACAGAAGGGAGGAGCCTTCAGATAACAGCAGAACAGCGATCCCCTTCAGCATGATGCTTCCTATTTTGGTGGCCCCACCTCATCAGATAGCAAATAGTCAAAAAGCCCTGTCACCCTCTGTGTCGGGGACACAGTGCCTCTCTGAGAAGAGCCTCCATGCCAGGCCCGGGCTGGCTAATGACACCAAGCTTTGCACAACCTCCAAGCCCAACGTCATCCCACGCTGGTGTCCCATGCACCCAGCTTCGGAGTATCGGTGGCTCGGGGGTCATCTGGCCAGAGAGTGGCCCGAGCTCCTTCTCCTGTTCTTCCTCCTGTCTACTCTTTGCCTGATTGTGATCACTTCCCCCTGAGTTTTTTATTCTGTTGAGGTTTTTGCCTTGCCACTGGGATCCTTAGATTCTGGAGGCCCTTTGATTTGGAACCCTGGGCGCTCCTCTTCTTGATCACAGTGGGCACAGTCTTGTCCTCGTCCTCACGCATTAGAGCCATTTGATTTTGAGTTATTCCGGCTGCCTTGCACATCTCAATGGCTTTCTTTGCCCAGGAAGGTCACTTTGCCTCCACCTCCTCCTCGCAGAGCACTTGATCCAATTGTGCGTATTCCACACGCCCCCAGAGAAGCGCTCTTTCAAATGAGGTCCATGAGTTTCACACCTGCACGCCCTGGCAGCTAATTTCAGCTCGAGGACTCTGTGGGGCTGGCCCCCCCATGAGAGGGAAGATGCTCCCCGCCACTAACCTGGGGTGGCTTCTTTCCTCCTTAAGCTGGGCCCCCAGTGGACTGGCAATTTGATCCCAGCTTCCATGGCTCTGGGCCTCCGGAAGTCCCTCCAGTGGAGGCCCTGCCTCCCCATCCTGGCCGCTTAATGAGCTAGATGTCCTGAGCCAGCTCTGCGGAGGGGGCGGTCCAGCTTCCCCAGATGGAGGTCAGCCCACCAGAGCTTCTGTTCTAAAATTATCCCTCGTGCATCCCTCACAAAGCATCAAATGGTCATAATAACTCATATTTACAAAGCACCAGCGCATTCACTGCGTGGGATCCCACAGGGCTTTACAAACGCAACAAACTAATACACACGCTAACTAGAAGGCGCCTCTTGCCAACCCCTGCGAGGCGGCCACCTCTGGGGTGAGCGGCAGCAGCTGTCGATCTGCACCGGAGCCCCAGGACACAATGGCCAGGCCAGGGAGGGAAGAATGGCCGGGCTCTGGGAGGCCGCTCGCTGCCCCAGGCTGACACACTCAGCCTGTGTTATTCCAATCTGAGAACGTCTTTTGATTCCAACGCCTCTCTACCTGTTATCCAGGGATCACAGCTTTGCTGGCCATGCAGCTGCCTATTCTATTACTACCGGGGGATGGGGGGGCTCCAACCCCTGCTAACAACAAGCCTGGGTCTAGGAAACAGCATCTTGGTCATGCAGGCGTCCCAGGGAAACTGGAGTGTTGCAGGGGACAGATACATGGACAGAGGGGCAAGTGCATTCGGACAGGAGAGGCTACCATGGGGCGTCTCCCCAAGGTGCAGGGTGAGGTGGCGCCACTCCATCTCCATGGCTGCACTCCTCTGGATGGCTGAGGGAACCAGGATGCAGACACCTGCGGGGGCCAGGAGAACAAGCCCCTGACCACTATCTAGCACACACTAAGGTCCATGGAGCCATGCCCAGATCAGAATATGAGAGCCAGAAGGAACCTCATGTCGCTCAGCCTCAACCGGGTTTTACAGGTGAGCAAACAGGTCCAGCAAGGAAAGTGTCAAAAGTCACACAAACAGTGTGTCCCACTCTCAGTTCACTGTTCCTTCTCTTTCACCTCCTCCTTCCTAGGACTCTTCTATTTCTAATGAATAAAATCCACTTCGGGCACAGGTCATTTTAGCAAAGTAGGCCCACAGGACAGGGACCAGAAGCTCACTTACGTCACTCAGGTGCAGTGCGTTGAGGCGGGCTCGGGTGAACTCAGGGTGGTCGGGGATCAGGTTGTATCTGTGCAGGGCTTCTGCATCCCCCAACCTGTACAGGCGCTGTGGGTAAGGCAGACTCATGGTCAAGGGTGAAGCCACAGGGGAGAAGCAGCTGATTCTCTCTCCTGCCCCTCCCACACAACTGCCCACCAGATGGAGCAAAACCCAGCCCTACACAAGGAGAGGTCCTTCTAGAATCTTGTGCCTGGAGGCAGCAGCCTTTGGGACCAGGGTCAAGTGGAGGTGGCTGGTTCCACATAGACCCTGTTAAAAATATTCACCAAGATCTGCTCCAAATGGATCACAAATCAACATATTGGCTGGCCACACTTGCAGTCTAAGGTGTGTGGATATTTCAGAGGGTCTTTGCAAGGGAGCATGACACATGATTTTTACTGGTAATAAGATACAGCTTCAGGCCTTTGTTGTTTAATACTAATAGAAATAATAATAATAATACACCTAAGAAGTTATTCTTATTACAAAATGTCAACATGTATTCAAAAAAATTTAAGCTTTTCATAGTTCACCCAGGACCCAAGCAGATACAATTTTAAAATTCAAACTACATCATGATTGCTACATCTAGAGCAGCAAATGAAAACTTGTAGCCAGGTTTGGTGGCACACACCTAGAATCCCAGGGAATCAAGAGCCTGAGGCAGGAGGATCACAAGTTCAAAGCCAGCCTCAGCAACTTAACAAGGCCCTGAGCAACTTAGAAAGACCCTGTCTCAAAATAAAATATAAAAAGGACTGGGGATGTGGCTCAGGGGTTAAGCACCCCTGGGTTCAATCTCCAGTACCAAAAAAAAAAAAAAAAGTGCGAACAATTTTAGAAAGTATTTGAGTCTCATTTAATTTTAAAGAGGAAAATACAAGAGTCTAATCCAGTCTCAAATTCACTATGGACTTTGCAAATGCGAATGTACAGGTCAGTACAGCATCTGGGCTCCCTGTGTGGATGGGGCAGCTCTGTCCCCGTGCTTACAGGATCGATTCCTTGACAATCCAGGAGAGGGAAAAATAGGTTCCCACTTCTTGAAATAAATACAAGATAGAGGAAATGGAGCTAAATTATACAGGGAGCAAAAGCAGATTGAACGTAGCTGCTCTTCCTTTTCCTTTTCTTTTTTTTTCTTTTTTTTTTAACCTAACTGGGTTATATTAAGCTTTTAATTCCATTGCCATTCATCAGCAATTAAGATATATCTGGTCTCTCGCAGGGTAAGGGATCATCAATAATACTTGGCATTATTATCATTATGATTATGGATCAAGCCATAATAAGGGGCATTTATACAGTACTTGCCGTACTCGCTAAAAGCTTTATTTGCTTTTATTTATTTAATCCTCACTTAATTCACTTAATCTCATGAAATCATTGCTCTCATTTTTCCCCTGTCCCGCAACCCCCTTCACATAAGAGACCTGAGGTTAGAAGAGTGAAAGTAACTGACCCACAGTCATCTAGAGAGAAGATTTGCAATCTCAGAAGGTTTCCATTCCGGGAGTTAAATAATGGACCAGGCCTATGATACAGGAAGTCCCCACAAACAGGATTTGAACCCAGAGCTTGCGTTCTTCAGCACTGACCACAGAGCAGCTGCACCCCACCGCATGCCCAGGATGAGTGAGGAGAAAGAACCCACCTCGTTGCAATGCACGTAGCTATTCTTGGCGTGAACCAGATCTGGGGAGTCAACCACTGTGGTGAACTTGATACTGTCTGGTTTTTTACGGTATTTGGTCTATAAGAGAAAGACAAAGGTTTCCACCAAACACAGTCGCACATCATGCATTTTCCCAGATGAGGCTTCACCCTACCCCCTTTAGAATCAAAGATACCAGTGACATTATTGGAGAACAAATCTTTCTGGTGGGTACCCAAATCAATAGAATGGGAAATATCCAAGCTCTCTTCTGTGATTAGGAACATTTTACAGGTATTGACTCTCTTAAAGAAAAAGACTCTTCACAATAAAGGAATAGAGCAGAGGACAATGTTCAGCATTAACGTGATCCTGCTTGGACCCTGACCAGACAAGTTCCATTATGAAGGACACAGAGAAGGCAGAGTCACCCATAAGGGGATTCCAAGGGAGGGATCTCCAGGTCATTAACCTGGTGGGGAATTCAATGAAGGACACTGTGTGCCACCTTTAACACTCTCTGAGACTGTCTGGACACTAGACACTATGAGTCAACTCGGTAGGCAGGTGCAAACTCCTTGCCTCCAATAAAATAATGGCCATATTTGATCATGATTGTATATACTGTGTTTACTGAGAACCTTCTAACATGTTTGCCTTTAGTTCCCCAATAGTGATTTCCTTTGGTGGGAAATCTCATTCCGTTTTAGAATTTTGTTGCAAATGGTCCCAGAAAAACACTGGGAATCCAGCAGCNGTCACCTGCATCCCTTTCTTCTTCTCTTTATGGAAATTAGGCATTTTTAAAGGTGGAAAAGCCTCTCTAAGGAAATCTAAAATTTGGATCTAAACGAAGTCAATGGCATTTCTCTAATTTAGATATAAGCTCTGCTGTAACGCAAAATATCACTCTGGAAATCAGCCTCTCGGCCTTTTTAGTTTTCTTTCATTTCAGGATTCACAGTGCTCCTCACAGCTGGCCTCAAAGAGAGTCCGTTTCTGATCTGCTGTCTGCTGGCTAATGCCCCTGTGCCAATTCCACTCTGCCTTCCAACTGGTGGAGGGAGACATCACTCAGGCTTGGGAGCAGGTTTCAAAACCCCATGTCAGTAAGATTGCTTTTTATACCGCGATCTTTCAGTCTACACCGGCAAAGCTTTTGCCTTCTACTCTGATAAAGAACAGAGAAAATTGGATAAATTTCTGAGTTGGAGAGAATAATCCTACAGGGGCTCTTCACAGCCAGGCCTTGCTCCTTTCATAAGCCAGATGAAGTGGGGAGCGCTCTTTCAACTCGCCTTTTGTTGAGCTGAACAGTAGGATCGCAGGTAAGTCAGAAAGCAAGATGCAGGTTCCCCAAAGATCTGACTGCACCTCACACTCTCTTATAAATGGATCGTCTATTGAAATCTCCGCTCCCAGCCCAGCTTTGACTATTCACCAGACCCTAAAAACAACACACCTGCCCCAGACTTCAGGATAAAAGAGGGGAGAGGGCGGGGAGTGGAGAAGAATCAGCTACCCAAAGACGGCTTCAGAGAATGAGCCTAAGATAATAATAGACCTTCCCAAACTGCCCATCCAAATCTGGCTTCAGCAAACAGCAACCTCGCTATTTCCCTTCCATATACTAAGACCTGGAAGACACCTGCAGAGTCATAAGTGGGGTTTGGGGGCACCCCCGTTTTGGAGCACTCTGTTGCAAATACACTAGAGGCAACATTCAGTCTCTGAGTTATGATGAACCTGTGAGTGAATGATGTGAGTACCCAGGTGCCTAGAGGAAGGGGTATATGTACTAATTAGAAACATTATCATGTCACCTTGTGTGCAGTGGAGCTTGCTCTAGACCCACTATCTCGTTCCACCCTCACACTGTCCTGCAAAGGGAGGGTTCTTGTTCTCATCTGCATGTAGAACATGTTTGGTGTTTCAAAGATGGGCTGGATTCACCGAACAGCCTTGAGCTGCTGCACTCTGGGTAGGTGTTATGGTTTGGATCATTTTTCAAAGCATGGTCCCCAGGTTCAGGGGTGGGGCTTTTAGGCTTTTGAATCATGGGGATTTTGACTTCATCAGTGAATTAATCCACCCAATGGATTAATCCATTAATCCACTGATAGTTAATGGACTATTGGGAGGTGGGACCTAGTTGGAGGAAATAGGTCAATGGGAGCATGCCCTGGGAGGGTTGATCTTCTCTCTGGTCCCTTCCTATCTCTCTATTTCCCAAATGCCATGAGCTAAAAGTTCTCCCTGCCATGTCCTTCCGCCATGATGGAGTTGGCTACCCATGGACTGAGACCTCTGAAACCATGAGCCAAAGTAAACCTTTCCTGCTGTAAGTTGTTCTTGTCAGGTATTTTGGTCACAAGAACAAAAATCTGACTAACACAGTAGGCCACACTTGTAGTCAGGAGCACAGGCTCAGAAGCCAGAGATTGGGGTTCCTAATCCAGCCACATGCAGAAGCCAAAGAGACTGATCCAGGGGTCAGGAGACCAGAGCTGGAATCCTGCTTCACTTCCTCCTAGCAGTGGGTCTTGAGCAAGTCACTTCCCTGCCAGCCCGTGGAGTGGGGCACATTGTTACTGAGAGTATTCATGCTTTATTGCTGCATCTGTAAAGTTAGGAGTACTAGTACCTATCTAGATCTTAAATAATATTGTGCAAAATATATATATTAATGCCAGACCAGGGCAAGGGTCCCACATGTCTTAGCTATTGTGACTATTGTTGGGGAAGCTGAGGCATGGAGAGTTTCAGGAGTCTGCCCAAGGACACACACCTGTAAAGAGTGGGGCATGTGCTTTTCAGGACCTCCCATGGTCCCAGCATGAGATCATGGAGGGAGTATGGAATAGCAGTCTTGAAAAGGCACAAAGAGGCGGCAGGACGAGCATGTGTCCATGATGGACATTGCCAGGGCCAGCCCGGGTATTTCACAAACTCCTGAGGAAAGAAGGGCTTGGCCCTGACATGGGAAATCATGGCCTTGAGGAACTCAGCCCTAGCAGCAGGCATCTCAGCCCCCTCTGGCCCCTCACAACGCTTTCCTTCTGGCCTGGATGGGAGAGGGCAGGGGCAGCAGCTCAATTGAGGAGACTCCTTCTTGGACTACCAAGTTGAGGGACCTCCCGTTAAGCATTTGTTTCCTTTTCTACATAATATAACGACATGAAAATTGATTTTTTAAATAATAACAACAATAAAGCTGAAGGCTCAAAAGCAGCTGGACATTTTGAGGTCTACTATTTAAACTATCCTAGAATTGAGACTCCCAAATTAACGAATTTATAATCAAAAGACAGTGCATGTAGCATAACATGGTAGTTTAAGTTTTTAAGCCATAATTTCTTAACCTTCAAAAATGTAATATAGACCCTGGTCTTAAAATGTCAGTATGAGATTGCCAACCACTGTTTCTCCTGTTTAGATGATGTCCCATTTTTTCTAGTGTTAAAGTTTCCTTTCTGTTTAGAAATAACAGTGACATAAATCATACCTTCAGGTAGCATTTAGAGTTTTTCCCCCTTTTCCTTACTTAGTAAAACAAAATATGACATTATATTGATGCTGCCATTTCAAAAACAAATAAACATTTTTCTATGATTCCCAAAAATCTGGATCAGAGCAAACCTCTTTGCTTTTCCAGTGCAGAGACAGAGGCCTAGAAAGCCAGAAAGGGGGGGGGTCCTGCCCTGAGCAAGGACAGTGGCTGCCTCCAACACACACCTCCTGGCTCAGACTGGCGTCCTCACCTCCCCCAGGTGGCCTTGGAGTCTTCCCTGAGTGCCTGTCCTGTCTCAGCAGTTTCTTTTCTCCCCCAAAATAGACTATTGACCAGTTGGGCACTGGAGAGTCACATTTTGAGCTTTTCTTTTGGGTGGGTGGGGTTCTCAGGGTCACCTGCTAGCAGTGACCCTGAGAGTGGAAGTTGGCAGCAAGTAAAATCTCCCTCTGGGGGACCCATTGGTCTTGCACACTCCATACTCTCCCCAGTGGTGAACGATGTGATATTGCAAATCATAATTACTAACGTAATGATTTATTAAGACCATTACCATAATAATTGATAACCAAGTATGTGTTTGTAACACCCCTTTATTGCTATATCTAATTAAACTTAAGAGCAGGCATTGCCCTGAAGGCCCCCAGGACGGGAAGCATGTTGGGGGGAACATTCTAGAACAGCTAACACTTGTTCCAGTGTGCTATGGGCCAAGCTCGGTGCTAAGTGCTTCCCATGGACCAGTTCTCAACCGAGAACCAGATTCTCAACTAGGGCTAATTTTATCCCCAAGGGACATTGGCAATATTTGGAGAACTTTCTGACTGATGCAATGGGCAACCAGAGGATAAAGATCAGGGACATTGTTAGATATTTTACAGCACACAAGACAGTTCCCATCACAAAGGAATATCTGGCCAAAAGTAACACAAGTGCCCAAACTGGGAAACCTTGGTGAACACAGTAAGGGCTAATGTGCCAATGGCCCAGGGATCACTCTCTAAAACAGGACCACCTTCCTGCTAAAGGCCTGGAGAGACGATGTGTGGCACCGTGTCCGCCACTCTGCACATCCTGCATAAGCACTGGCCATGGTCACGTTGTCATCATTACTAAGTCCCAAGTCAGTGTTTCCATGTCCAAGGGTTTGCAAGGACAGGGACTGCCCAAGCTCACACATCCAGGGTGGAGGACCTGGGATTTGCATCTCAGGAGTCATGACAGGGGAGGGGCTGCTGCCCCTGCCACCTGCTCACTGTCCTTGCTCAGGGCAGGACCCCACATTCTGGGCTTCAGGGTCTACAGTACACCATAAGGGGCAGGACATCCTGTTTCAGGCTCCCTCCAAGGGAGCAGGATGGCTGAGAAAGTGGGTTCTAGAGCTAGACTTTGCTTGGTGCCTCCCTCATGCTCTCAATCTATAAGGTAGGAGTGATGTCTGTCCCCACCTTAGAGCTGTGGCAATGATACAAGCAATGGGCAGCAGTCAGCGGGTGTCAGCCGGTCCTGAATTATTCTTGTCATATCCTCACCTCCATACTTCCCATCCTCAGCCTAGACCCTGTGTTCTCTCTGACCCCATCTCCCATGACAGCCCCCCACTTGCTTCACTCTGGTCTCAAATATGCCAAGCCTGTTCCTGCCAGGACCCTGGCCTTTGAACTTGCTGTTCTATTTGCCTAGAATTCTCTATCCCCTTCTCTCGTCTCCTTTAGGCCTGTGAATGTCACCTTTCCAACAAGAGCTACCCTGATGCTGTATTTTAGATTGTGCCTGTGCATGAACACACACATCCACACCCTCTACCCACTCCCCTGAGCCATTTGTCTCCATAGCATGTCGCCATCCAACTTGCTATAGATTTGCCTTATCAATCATGGCCTATCTCCTTCCAGGAGAATAGAAGTCCCATGAGCATGAGATTGTTTTCCTTTTTTGTTGACTGTTACACTCCCAGGGCCTAGCACAGTACCTGGTATGTAGAAGGTGCTCAGCAGTATTGGTTGAATGACTGAATGATGGATTTCAACGTAGATGAAGCAAGTCACTGGGACTTGAGGGTCCAGAAGCCCAAGGAAGGGGCAGTGGTGGACACCAGCGTGTGGTGGAAGAAGGAAGGAGGGGCTGGTTTGCATTCCACAAGGGGCCTACCTCACTCTGCAGGGCGTGGGCTTTCTTGGCCCAGGCCAACTTCAAGTCTTCGGGTAGCGCTGTGAACTCGTGGTACTGAGTCCTGTAGTCATGGTCACTGGCCAGGGCCTGGGCCTTCCTGGCATGGACCAGGTGCACCATGTCCATGGGTAGGTGGCACTGGGCTTGGCTGCCGGCTGCCTCCCTCTTGTACTGATGCTCACTTTGCAGCTGGCCCATGAGCCGACAGTGCCGCAGCCGGGGGTCATCGCTTACACTGCGGATCCCGATGAGCTTCCCTCGCTCCTTCACAAAGTCGTGTCTGTAGAGAAACTGGACGGCAGCACCAGCGGGTCAGGGTTCTGTATCCAGCTGCTTAAATTCCATCTGTGCTACCCCAAAGACCCTAGAAAAATCACCTCTTACAAGAGGAGGTGAAGATTATAAGAGCCACCACGGCGGGGCTGGCCTGAGAGCTTGCCTTCCTCCCTGGGGAAGGAACAATTAAAACATTGCTCCATCTTTCCATCTAATTAGAATCAGATCCTTAGAACCAAAGCAAGGGTCCCACTCCCCTTACGTGTCCTGTGGCCAAACGGAATTTATCAAAAAGGGTAAAAGAGAAACTCGTGCTTCATCTGTTTGTGCTTGGCAAAACATTAAACCCAAAAGACAGGATCCATTTATTTGAAGTCCACATTTTCTGTGATTTGTTTGTGGGAAAGAGAAAGTCACCTTCATGTCCCAAAGCTACAGACGTTATCAACAGAGTGGCTGCAACGCAGCTGGCAAACCCTAACACTGTGGCAGGAAACTTCAGGGAGCCAAGGGGAAGGCATGTTAGAGCTGCCTAGCCGTCTCAGGGGAGATCCGGTTCCAATTCTGGGTGGGGTTTCAAAACAGGCAGTTCACACATTACAGGGCGTCCCCAGACGGCCCAGACTCTGCAATTAGAAATAAACCACAAGCTCCTTCCTGCTGGAGATCGGTTGCCTGAATTTAGCTCCCGATTCACAAAGCATTTCTTTCCCTCCCTCTGTCAAAGGATCTCATTCATAACTAATATATTCTGCAGGTGACATCCTGTCTCTCATGGTTATAGATTTGCTTTAATTCAGGGAAATCAGCCACAGACATTGTTTTACATGAAGTTAACAGAGATTAGGCAAGATGGAAGGTCAGAACATTCCACTCACATCGCTGGCGATGTCCCCAGAGGCCCTTGCAGCCTGGAAGGGGAGCGCATCTATTGTCAGCTTGTAGCCTTGAGCACGGAGATTATGCCAAGACTCCTTGTATTTTGCCTAAAGTGGGAACACATGTACATCTTTTTTAAAAAAAAATAAATTACATGAATCAGTGAACAAAGGCTACCCCTTTCATTTGTAGCACAGGGCTCCAGAACCAATTTCTGAGAAGCAAAGACTTCCTATTTGGAGAGAAAAATCTCAGCACATCCTGCGGCAGGCTCTGAGCACACCTATGCACCCGACACATTTGGGCAAAGGTAGGCGGGTTGCACAGGGGCATCTAAAACATGCATTTAAAACATGCATCTGTATTGTGGCTCCTGTGAATGCCAGAAAGGTCACTGTCAGGGCTCGTCACAGACACACAAGCATGCACAGCTGGGAGCATGCTCAAGTTGAGCAGTAGGACAGGCTTACGTCGCTCAGATTGGCCGCATTTGTTTTTGCTCGGACAAACTCGGGCAGACCCAGGGTCATTGTGTACTGGTGTCTAGCATCCTCTCCAGCTGCTTTATAGAGACGCTGCCCGCAACCGGAAAAAAAAAAAAAGAAAAGAAAAGAAAGAAAGAAGATAAGTGCTATGCGTTTCTGAAGTGCTGGACACTCCTCTTTTGTAACTGGGCAAACATGACAGCAAAAGGTCATTCAATGTCAGAGGTACATCTGCCACCTCCAGGGAGACATTTCCTCCCATACAAGTCTTTATGGGTCAAATCAGTGAAATAGGAGAAATATATAAAAAGCTGCTATTTTCTTTGCTCAATAATAGGCCAGGGAATGACGTAAATTTAAGGATGCTATTGACATTTCTCACGACACAGACCTTGTCCTTGGGGACAAAGCATAGATGATGCTAAGACCTGAGAGATTTAGAAGAAGCCCTGCCTGAAGGAAGGGGGCTCCCAGTCCTGTTGTGCGTCCTGTCCTGACACCAGGGATCCTCCCCATGAGCAAGCCCATGCCAGGGCTGTCCTGGATGGCCTCATCCTCTACAGAGTATCGATCCTGATGATTAGAAAGGGGGCTAAAGGGTTGCTGAGTTCTCCGAGGCCAGAGGCCATCATAAAAGGTATTGTCACTGCTTGGCACTCAATTCACAAGAGAGGCAGGAAAGGTTAAATAAGAATTTAAAACGGATAACATCACTGAACCACACCATGAATTCCACCTCTCCAGACTTTTTTCTCCAGCTCACTTCTTACTTCTTAGCTTGGGGTGAAAGTGGAAATTAACAGTATCAATCATATTCAAGCAAGGCAGGATGGCACATGCCTGTAATCCCAGCTACTTGAGAGGCTGAGACAGGAGAATAGCAAGTTCAAAGGCAGCCTCAGCAACTGTGAAGGCCCTAAGCAACTTAGAGAGACTCTGACTTAAAAATATATATATCATATCAATAGTCAAATTTCACTTGACTTCTAAAAGTCACAGTCAGGAGAATCTTAAAACCTAAAGACAACTCAATATTTACATCTCTGCTCAGCACACCTATGTCAAGTCAGTGAAAGAAGTAGGATCAAAAGGGTGGGAAAGACGGCTTATGGAGTAACATTCTTTTCCTTTTGCTAGAGCCAGGTAAATAGGGAGTGAGAAGGAGAGGAGGCAGGGATCAGGAAGACTGACGAGCCCTGAGCCTTGGGACCGTCCAAGCACAACCACAGATCCTCCCCACAGTAACAATATAAAATTGGTGAGTCCATATTTGCCTAGATAGAAGAAAGGAATTATAGACCAGAACTTGTCAGACTTTAATGTGCAAAGGAATCATCTGAGGCTCTCGTGACATAACCTTTGGATTCAGTGGCTCAGGGTGGGGACTGAGCACTCCCAGGGGACGCTGCAGAGGCTGGTCCAAGCCAGCCCTAAGGGAGCAAGACCACAGACTAACCCACATTCCCTACTGCTCCTCTTTCCCTCTGGACAATATTCAGACTCTGCACATCATGCTCTTTGCTTTCTAAGCCTCCGTACAAACACAGGCTCTTCCTCCTCCCTCAGCCCACAAATATCAGTTTTTTAAAAGCCATAGGAGAGTTTACCTCGTTGGTAATCTGGTTGCTGAACTTTGCATGAAGGAGATTGGGGGTGTCCGTCACAGTCGTGTACTTGATCGACCCAGGATGCTGACGGTATTTACTCTAAATCCACACACGAGAAAGGAAGACGACGCCTCCGTAAGGTTTAAACCCAGAGGAGAACCAGTTCTTGGAATACTAGTTAAAGACTCATTTTGCAAAGGCTGCAAGCCTGTCGCTCCAGAGTCCAGTCGGTCCCCTACTCTTGTGACCTCCCAACTTACGGGGATGAAGAAGCAGAGAGGAGGACAGGACGGTGGACTGAACCAGACACTCATGAGGGGAAGGGGAGAGCTAGCCTTTGCCATGAAAGCAAACGAGACTATTTAAATTTGAAGTTTGCTCCCGAACAGAGACCCGGTTGCCCTGTGCTTGAGGTGACACTAGGGCCAGCTTTGTAGCCTCTAACCATGCACCTGCCACACAACCCAGGAGACCAATAATCCCAGATACTGGGGAGGCTGAGGATCAGAAAGTCACTAGTGGGGCCCACATCTCTGGGTTTTCTTTTAAGCTCCAACAGGATTCTGATGTATCATGAGCTTAAGAAACCTTCATTTTAGTGACTTCCTTGAAGAACTGGAGCACAAACAAGACCTAAACTCCCACGAGAAGCACACTGGGAAGCCACTGGAGCTCCTGGGCTGCACTCTGACACCTTCTACTCCTGTGCCTCCATTATGTACCCTTGTCCTTGCATAGACTGTGGAAAGAAGTCCTGTGGGCATCTCAGGACTGAGCTACATTACCCAGGGGTGCAGAATTCTAAGCATTGCATATTCTCAAAAATTACCACCAATCTTATAGTGAACACTTTGTATATAGCTGACACATGAACTGTGCTTAGATTAGTGTGAGTCCTCACAAAAGCTAAATGGGGAGGCATGAGTATTCCCATTTGATGACTAATTAAGAAACTGAGGCTCAGAGAGAGCTGGTCACTGGTCTGAGGACATACAGCAAATGAATACTGGTCTGAAACTTCAATCTCTTATCTATTGGTCTCCAAAGCCTGTTGGCTTTGCATTGTACCACAGGGCCACTTTTCAAAGGGACAGTGGATAATTGTTACATGTTAATTCAGGAACTGACTCCAGGGTCACAATGACATCTTCAATGGCATCTAACTGCATGGAAAAAATCAGTGAGGACAGAAGCCAGGCAAGAGGCTAGGTAGTGAGCCACCACTGTGACAGCTGAAGTTCCCACTGGCCTTACAGCCCCACCCCCAGTCCCAGTCACCTCACTGATGAGCTCAGATGCCCTCTTTCTTCCTTCAATCTCTAACGTGCCTGGAATGACGCAGGCAACGCCTCGCATGAAGTTCAGGTCTGAGCGGTACAAATTCTGCAAGGAACAATACAAAGAATCAGAAAAGCTGAACCCTCAGAACAATAGCAAGGAGAAGCCAGAGGTCTGTGACATAGCATCTGTCATCATTAGAACTCAGGGCCGCGTCCGTCTCTCAGATACACCATGCTCAGCGATCGCACAGATGCTTCTTGGTAAATGCTCATTAGGGGGGAAAATGTAGGTCAGAAGAAGATAATTCTGCTGTCACTTGTCTCAGAGTAGCTGTGGTAGCGACGCTAGACAGATTTTCATTTTAATGTGAGCTATCAAAAAATAAACGCTGGGGTGGATTGCGGGTAGGAAGTCAGTCGTCTTGGGGCGTGCGTGCAAATGGCTTAACAGGTCTTCTAAAACAAAACCCGGCAGCAGCGGGTGTCATTAATTAATTATGGGTTAAGAAAGAACTAATAAACGAATCCAAAACACTCTGGCAAAGGCCTGTCTGAGCCTGCCTGGATAGGGGCGAGCGTGTGCACCAGAGTGATTTGGGATGACAGTTTAAAGAGTCCCCAAAGTCACTCCCCTCAGCCAGCGAGGTGGCCCCTGGGCCTTCTGCCTTCCAATTGCCATCACGACAGGAGGCAGGGCAAGCGAGGGCTCTGTGCAAGTGACAAAGGGGCCCGGGATGAGTGTGGCAGCTCCCTGGTTCCTACAGCTGCTCTCAGGTTCCTGACAGCTGATGTCATTGAGTAAACACCGTACACAGGCATAAAACTCCAAGAGACAACAGACACCAGACCTGAGCGCCGCTCAGCTCGCTGGCACCACCAAACCAGGAACGGGGTCTCGTGTGGTGTTCTACTCTCCTACAGAGGCCTGTTACCTGCAAATCTCAGAGCATGCACACCTGGCAACCTGGGATAGAGGTGTGAGCAAAACAGGCTGCTGCTGCTGCTGCTGCAGAGGAGCGTTAGCTGCCTCTCCTCCAGAGCCAGTAAGTCCTCCTTCTTCCTGCCCCTCCCTGGCCTGCTGCAGAGGACAGGCACCAGGAGAAGCCTGAAGAAGGGGCTCTGATTCCCCAGACCTCCTCCTGCGCTCGCTTCCCCTGACGTGGGTCAGTTGATGGATGGGCTCTGAGCAGCGTCTACAGACACATCTTAGTGCTCCCCAGAAGCGGGGACAGGAGTGGAGAAAGCTCCAAAAGGAACCCTCCATCCAATGTGCAGCCAGAGGCAAAGCCACTGGCAACTCCTGAGTGTGAAAATGTATGAACCTAGGGGCATCTCCACCACTTGAACCTCAAGTTCAAGTCCAGCACCCCCCTCTCTCATGTACAGTTGTGTGATCTTGGGTAAGCCGTTTATCTTCTTGGCACCTCACTGTAACTTCTCTGTGTGGTGGGGATGAAGACCATCCCTTCAGGGTTAGTGTGAGGAGTAAACAAGAGAATGGGTGAAAACACGGTGCTTGGAATTGAGCAAAAATACTCAGTAAGTGGTGGTTGTCCTTATTGACTCGTGTAATTGTGCAGGAACTCTCAGGTTGTGTCTCAGAAGAAGATGCACATTTAGGATTCCCAAGGCCTGCGGCCTTTACTGAGCTGTCAGGAGCTGCAGGCCAGTGCTGCACAGTCAGACCTGGGAGAAGAAGGGCCTCGAGGGAGAGGCCAGGCCTCCTTACCTCGCTCTGCAACTTGTGAGCTTTCTTGGCACAGCGCAGCCTCAGGTCTTCTGCCAAGGACGTGTGCTGGGGGAGTGGATGTCTGTAGTCCTGGTCGCTGGCCAGGGTCTGAGCCTTCTTGGCGTGCACCAGGGTTACCATGTCCAACGGCAGATGGAAGTGTGCCTTTGAGTGTTCAAAGCCTTTCTTGTAATTCACCTGGAGGGGCAAACAGATCAACAGCGGCTATTTCAAAGCCACCATTTGCAATGGGACTGTCAGCAAGAGCCACTGCAGTGTAAGTGTCCCAGGTCAGCCCCGGGGATGTTCCTGACAGGATTTGTGCTCCTTACTTGTGAGGAATGGCCTAATAAGCAGGGCTCAACTCCAAGTCCTGCCATTCACCACCCCAGCTCCTGGAGGTCATTGATCTGGGTAAAGAAGGCCCACAGCTCCCCTGTTAGGGGAGAATACAAGGCCCAGGATAGAACGTCAGTGATCTCCTGGCTCAATTCGTTAGATCTTCTCATTTTTCCAGAGGTATGAAGACGCACGGCCACCCTGGACCCTGTCCACTTTTTACTCTTTTCCACACCATCCACTCAGGTTCAGGGTTCAGACACCAAGGGTCCTCATCTCACAGTAACTAAGGAAGAACTTTCTCAAAATATTAGGTGACTTCCTGGTCAACCTGAGGGCCAGGAGCAGTAGGGTGGATGCCTGGAGAGCCAGCCCTGAGGGATGGACATTCCCCAAACCCAACGCATATCCTGAGAAGGTAAGGGAAACCCACTCCAGACCACGGCTCCACACCCTCCTGGAGGAGCTACTGGAAGGCCTGTGAATTTCAGCCAGGGCCCTCTCGGGAGTCAGGTGCGTAATCACCACCTTCTCTTCCTCGTCCTCCTCCATCTTTCCCATCGCTTCCCTGAAGCTCCATCACCCCACCCTAAATTGCCACTCCACTTATCCTGCCCTCGCTCTAGCACAAGGCCAAGCACAATTCATGCCCAACCCCACAGTCACAGGACAAAAAGAAAGGGGGGTGGGTATTAGAAATGGGGAAACCGAGACAGAGAATAAAACAGCCAAGAACATGTGAAGCTGTGGAAAGAGTATGAGACATGGAGTCGGCGCCCCTTCCTGGCCTTGCTCCTCTCTAGTTGACCTTAACTAAGGGACTGAACCACCCAGTCTCTAATTATGACTTGGATATGAGGTGTCCCTCAAAAGCTCCCGTATTAATGCAAGAATGTTCAGAGGAGAAATGGCTGGATTGTAAGAGGTGAGAAGATTAGATTATGAGAGCTGTAGCCTTATCAGTTCATCTGAGTTTGAATGGTTCAGCCGGCGGGTAACTGTACACAGGTGGGGCATGGCTGAAAGAGGGGGGTCATGGAAGTGAGCCCTGGAAGGGTGCATCTTCCCTGTGGCCCCATTCCTCCTTCTCTCTTTCTGTTTCCTGGCTGCCATGAATGGAGCAGAGCTCTCCCATCATGCCTTTCCGCCACGATACTCTCCCTCACCTTCAGCCCAAAGCAATGGACTTGACTGACCATGGACTGAACCATGAACTATGAGCCCAAATAAACTTTCCCTCCTCTAAGTTATTCTTGTCAGGTATTTTGGTCACAGCGATGCAAACCAACACAGTCTCCATCTCCTTATCAGGAAACCAGGGTGAATAACAAGGCAGAGTTAGTTCCCAGAGATGGTTTGAGGTTTTATGAGACATTGTACATGACAGCATTTGGACTTTCGTAACATGTTGAATGCAGATGTTACCAGTGGTGTTAGCCAGCTCACATGTGCAAGGAGACAGCATGTACACACATGTGCCAACACCCCGGGGGTCAGGATCAACTCTGAGGGTGGTGGCAAGCTCAGATGCCCACATTTGTGCAGGTAGCACAAATAAGTGAAGGAAAAGGCAGAGGAGGAGGGGCAGCTGCTGGCCAGGAGAGCACAGAACCCCTCTGTAGGGAGCTACCAGCAAGATGTTGGTAAGCAACCTCAACCCACGGTGGCCTTCGGGAACCCAGTCTAGATTCTCAAACTTTTATGTCACACTTTCCGTTTTTAAATGTTTGCAGCTAATTCACTCCGCAGACCAAACAAAATACCTCTGCAGGCCATAGGCCACCATTTGCGGTCAGTGTTCCAAATCAAAGAATGTCCTGCCCGGAAGGGAACTAAGGGGTCAACTCATCCAACCTCATTTGATAACAGAAGAGGCTGAAGTCCAAACGCAATTTAACAACAGAACCAATGCCCACTTCCACAAGGACAAGTGACACTAGTTGGCTGTGCCATGAGCATGGTTAAGCGGGGCCCCCGGCTCCGGTCGCATTTTCTCCTACTTACATCACTCTGCAGTGAGGTCGCGTGCACTGAATGTGCAAGGCTGAGATCATCTTCCAAGCTCCGGGAGCCAAGCATCTGTCCTTTCATTTTCTCAAATGCCTCTTTGTATTTGTACTAAAGGGAAAGAGAGCGGGAGAGAGTAACAGCTCGGGGACAAGGGACACGGAATGGAAGAGGTGGGTATTGGGCAAAAATGTTTTGTTCTTTTGACAGTAACTGGGTGAGTTAAAAGAAAACGCGCGGGAGTTGTCAAAAGGTCTATTCTTTCATATGCAAGACTCCCAATGACTAAAGGGCTCAGCTATGAAATGGCAGGACACATTAGCACTTGGGCGGCCCGGGCTGCAAGAAGGTGCACGCATTGTTAACGGTCTCTTCACACAGACTCCCTTTATGAAAACTCTTGGTGGAGGGTACATTTCATCTGCCCGGGGTCCATGTTTACAGTCCAGCATTTGGCTTTGTACCCCCGGCTAGGGAATTTTTTTTTGTTGTAAGGTATGTTCTTTTGCACTGGTCATTATCTGATTGCCCTAACACAGTCAGTTTGGAGAGGAGAGGAAATTATCCACAGGCAAAAGAAGGCAGGGGTTAGAGGCAAAAAAAGAGCTAAAGCTGGGTAGGATGAAACATTGTCATAGTATCGGATGCTCACATCACTTATGATTTCACTAGAAGCCTTTGCTGCCTGGAACGGAATGGCATCCAACCTCAGTTTATATCCACCGTCTCGAAGTTTACTCCAGGATTCCTTATACCGCGTCTGGAAGAAAGATGTGTACAAATAAAGACCTTCATGTGACCCGGTGGTTCCTAAACTCTGGTTTACCAAAGTCGGAATCTGGTTTGTGGTGGGCTTCTCTCCCCCCCACCCCAATCCTAACCCCAGTTGGGTTTGGAGATCACTGGGCTTTAGAACAAATGTTCAGAGTGGGCTCCTGCCTCCCACCCACTGTTGGCAGGTAAACCACAGAGAGAGGGGTTAAAAGCAAAGAGTCAGACCCAGATTTTTCTGATCAGCAAGTTGACTGGAAGAAGGGGGTGCAAGGCTGCATTTGCATAGCTCTTCATGTTAAGATAAAGAAAAACCAAATGTCTCTATTGAAGAATAGGAGTGGCATGTAGGAGTGTAGATGGAGATTATGGGGGACGAGAGTTAAGCCCCCAGGCATCTCCTTGGCACAGCCCCGGATGCACTCAGCTTTACTGAGATACTTCCACACTTCAGCTCCTTGGTACACATCCCTTTGCACCGAGGCAGGTAGGTCGTCTTCCCTGGCTCATTCTCTGCAATGAGCTCAACACTTCTGCAGAATCAGCTACATCATTTGCAGGGCCCAATGCAAACCAAAGTGTGGCTCTCCTTGTTCAAAATGGCCACACGTTTCAAGAGGGTGACAGTAAAGCTTAAAACCAGCCCAGGACCTTTTGAGCACTGGGCATGGTGCATGCCCATGAAGGTACCCTGACTTGCATCATGGAAACCAGTGTCCCTAGTGGTTCAAGTCAACCTCACCTCGCTGATGTTCATGGCATTTAGCTTGGCCAGCAGGACCTCAGGCAGGTCTGTGGTCTGCGTGTAATGATGCTTTATGTTCTCTCCTTGTTCCCTGTACAGCCTCTGTGGATGGAGAGAGGGTTTGCATTAAACCCAGAGCCTCCCCATGCATTGGGCACATTGCACTCCAGGAGACCAAGGTGCTGTAGCTACCATGTCCTCATGGACACAGGATCGCGGGCACCCCGCCTGCACCCAGATTTATAGCTGACATGGCAACGTGCACATCATTCTCTCCCCAATTCTACTTTCCAGCTCAGAATATGACAGCTCAGAATATTTCCCCTCTGTGAATACGCCACTCCTAGCACACCTCTGAGGTGAGTGCAAACAAGAAAACGAAGTCCAGTTTCCATCCGGTGATTTGGTTATTAACTAAAAGTGGCGAGAGGGCATGAGGAGGCAGAAGCCTGTCTGTGGGGTTCCTCTGACTCCATCCCTGTCCCCTCTCCCATCTCAAGGATTCTTGTCCTAATAAACCTCCCCTGGGTGGGTATGGGGCTCTTTTAACCCATAGCTCTGATTTTGGCTTCTGATATCCTTGTAGTTTGCAATGACATGAGGAGGTGGCATCAGTAACCAGAGAAAGTTTCTAAGCCAGGGTTTTCCATCCCAAATCTTAGCTGCTGTGTCCAAGTTCCTGCGTATCACAGCAGTGCCCCCTAGAGGTGATTAGGGTAAGGAGGAAGCAAGTATTGTTTTTCTCAGAAGAAATTCCTATTTGACCATCTGTGTTTCTCAGAATTCAATTTGATTTTGATGGGCTGATTAACAAGAAATTATAAATTCCTGAGCCCATAAGCTTGGAAATCATCCCACTGCCTATTCTGACAAGCGCCGGGCCCATTTCAGAATTCCTGTCAAATAAGGCACAGCCGGAATGATATGCTGGGACGCAAGGGAGAGAATTTTAAAACCCCTACCCACGAGGTTTGGGAATTTTCCATGTGGCAAGTTGAACGATTTGAAGAAATTTAAAATGTAGCTCTGCTTTACCCAAAGAGCCATGGGCTCCTCTCAGTTGAATTGGCCAGAGCTAATCCATGTCCCAAAGTGAATTTTTATAGGAACTTGTCATTCTGTTTAGTCTCTTGTGAACCCAGCACTGAGAGGGCAAAGGGTCAAACCTTGGTTCCACATTATAAAGGGAATATGGGAAATGGCTTGAAAGCCAGGCTAATGTCCATAAATCAGATTCAAATCGTTTTCAAAGTCTGGGAAACAGAACTATTCCTTTCCTTGGGTCCTATAGACCCCTAAGCATGGCTTCGGTATTCCAATTAGCAAGAATCTCACCCCAAGTTCCCTTCTGAAAAATAACACTTTCAAACAAAGGAGGGGGGGAGGACTCATCACGGAATCTTCAAGACATGCAAATGGGCAGGAAGGAGGGCATCTTGGGGCAGTGGGGTGCGGAGCCCCACTTGGCATCCTAAGTGCAGGAACGCCCCGTTTGCATCCTAATGAGGAAGCATCCCCGCTAAGGGGAGCCTCAGCAAAGGACAAGGAGCTCCTTCATCCTTAGGACGACAGAAGGAGCAAGCCCAAGATCCCCTCCGCTTCAATCGCACTGTTGAAAGAAGGGCCCACTCTTAGAGTCATAATGTATATACATTATCACTTACATCCACTGCTTGGGTATAACTAATTCTGGCCTGGACCATCTCCGGAGTGTCTTTAATACTGGTAAACTTCAAAGCATCTGGATGCTGACGGTACTTCTTCTGTTGAGCAGGAAAAGATCAAAGCTGTGAATTTTGTGCTGCTCTTTCATGCCATTTGAAAGAGAAAATCATAGGTTGCTTGAGATTAGAGTGAATTTGTGAACATAATTATTATTCTGCTTCCTCCATCTTTATATCCTAGGTGCCTTCAGGTTAATATTTGTTTCAATTTAAGAATAACCTCATGTCAATTAACATTAAAGTATTTCTACCTGGTGCAAAGACAACATCTCAAAATTAGGTTATACCAGTAAAAAAACTGTAGGATCCACACTTAGGAAAGGATTCCTTTTATAGGCTTCAAATACTATGTCGCAGTTGTTTACATATCTTAGTTTGGCTCTGAGAGCGTTCATAGTTACTTATCCATTGAAGCTTTCTATTTTCTTTCCATAAAAGGACTTGGCACACATTATCACAGTCAAAACCCTGGCATTTAACAGTCAGGGAACGTACACTAGCCAATAACTTAAGAGGCTGGTTCGGTTAGCATGTGTAATAATTCTTTAAAATATTAAATAAGAAAAGGGTGCTATGATTGGAATGAGTCACCACATAAATTGAGAGACACTGAAACAAAAAAAAAAATTCACATGCTGGCAAAGGCCTTAGAACCCAATTTTGAAGTATTTTGAAAATCATGCTTAAATTAATTCCTTTTTCCTTTAATCAAAGTATTCTTCCCAGGCACTGAAATAGTTGCTATTTTAATAGGACTGTGTCGTTTGTTTTCCCAAATCAAATAATTATTTAATAAATATCCCTTTATTTATCCTAGTTGGGCTTTTGTGTATGGTGCTAGGTCGTATTAGATGCAGTCAAATGTAGCCCATTACCCATTTTTGTAAATAAAGTTTTATTGGAACACAACCATGATCATTCACCTATGTATTGCATATGGTCATTTTTCAGCTAGTTGTGACAGAGTCCATAAAACCTGCTGGGCTAAGAATATTTACTATCTGGTCCTCTCTGGTCCTTTGCAGAAAAGGTTATCTGACTCTTGCTTTACACCATAGGCATGTGGAGGGTGTGTGTGCAGGTGGGGGTGTGGGTGTGTATGCATGCATGCCCACCTGTGGCTCTTTCAACAATGCCTGGCACCCTGACAGTTAAGAAGTCAACTCAAGGGAACAGTAACTTAAAAACATGGTGGCCTGAAGTGAGATAGTTGGGAAAGATTGTTGAGTGATGTCTTCCCTTTCTCCCTGAAGTTTGAGGACTGGTATGAAACAAAGACATTAAGAAAGATAACCAAATTCCTTGAGAAAGTTTGCAAAATGATGTCATAAATTAAATCACCAAGGGATAAATGGTTCCCAAAAGATTTCTTGGCTGCCAGACTTAGACTCATACCAGAATTACTTTGAAGGCAAGTTATGCAGATGGTGGTCTTTACTCTTCGTTTCCTTTTATGAGTAGGCCCCAAATTGAGAGGTAAGGATCATGAATCATCAAACCCACATGTTTGTTCCTCTAAGTTTTTCAGGTTCATCTGCCTGAGAGGGTCTCTCCTTAATTTTACAGAACAACTTAGGGCAGTACTGTCCCCACTGAGATCTGAGGACCTTCTGAGCCTCAGGTGTTATTGAATAAGGTCCCTATGCTGATCTGGGTGAGGCCACTTTTGAAATCAACCCTGCTGTGTGTCATGTAACTAGAATGCTCTCCCCTGGGAAAGTATCAGTGCGGAGCAGGTGTGCTTGAAAAACCAGCATGGGTGTCCCTCTGTGTGGACTGTGCGTTTAGTAAGAAAGTCTCCTCAAAACGTCCCAGGATGCTCATTGCCAAAGCTTAAGCATTTAAGGGATGTGGCCATTGTGATGCCCAGAAAAATCCAGAAAGATCAGAGTACCCCGAAGTTAGTCGAATGCTCACCTGCCTCCTGAGCAAGCCCCTCCCCAAACAGACATGAAGAGGGCCGGGTGGGTGGTTTGATGGGGGGCCTCTGTGTGAGCAGGAGCCACGGATGACTGGCCGGGGGCACCCAGTCCAGTGGCAATTCTGCCTCCTGGAGGACATCTGCCCATGTTTAAGACCTCTTTGGTTGTCACAGTGAGGCAGAAGGTGCTGTGGGAATCTGGGGTCCAGAGATGCTGCTAAACACCCTGAGAGAGACACAGGCAGCTCCCCACAGCACAGAGTTAGCAAAGCGTCAACCGTGCTAAGTCTTTAAAATTGCTGCTCAATGAACCGTCCTGAAAGGTGGTGAAATGGCTCTTTTTATAAGCAGGAATGCCCTCGGGTCCAGCCAGGGTGGCTATAAGTTGGCAGGAGTGAGATCTAAATTCAGTAGAATCTAATCTACTCTCACAAGAAAGCAACAACCATGTCACCACGTCGGACACCACGTGAATATTCAAAAACTGTTTACACTGTGGCCGAAAGAGAGAAGGAAAACGGGCGTAAAGTCACACAAAGCGCTTTCTGGGTGCAATAAATGTATCTTTTCATCATCTCTCCTGTGCTGCTTCATTAAAAAGGTAAGTTGGTGGGTAGCAATTGAGCTCCTTTTGATTGTCATTATTATTCATAATGTCATTTGTCACCCACTTTGTTTTTGCTGGGGCTCTATGGGCCCCCACTGGTGTGTGTTTGGTATGTGGTTTCCCTCTAATTACCAGCCCTAGTCCGGGTTCGGAGGCCTTTCATGTGGCTTTGCCTTCTTCTTTGCCTTTTGAGTGGAAATTATTTTAATTTTATACAGAAACGCCGCACGCCTAATGCAGCCAGGCCTGGTACACGCTGTCAGGAAATCTCACCTCGCTAATGAGTTCTCCTGCCTTCTTTGCCTGCTCCACATTTAATGACCCGGTGGCGACCCAGCCCGTGCCTTTCATCCACTTCACATCTGCCCTGTATTGGTTCTGACAAAGGAGAGAGAGAAAAAAAAAAAAAAAAAAAAAAAAAAAAAAAAAAAAA
>NW_025999999.1:17220457-17301636 GCF_001458135.2 Marmota marmota marmota
AAAAAAAAAAAAAAAAAAAGAAAGAAAGAAAAAAAAAGGCAGGCCATTGTTGGTGCACAGACATTTAAAGGGCTATTAACGGCTCCCGATGTCCCCTTGGTGCCAGCTGAGTCAAATCATATGCCACTCTTGTCTTATCCATTTCTGCACAGTCACAGGTAGGGCTTCCAAATGTAAATTAATTTCCTCTTTAATTGGAGCCCTCCCTGTGGAGCTGGGCTTTAGGCCCCGCCCACACTCCTGGGGGTAGAGCAGGAGGGACCAAACCCACCTTGGCCCTCATTACGGGGACTCAGGTCTACCTCGGAAAGAAGCGCATCCTCATTGTCTGCACTTCCAGTTTTCTTGTTTAAAATGACACGAAGGGGAGAAATAAATGAGAATTCGTAACAGAACTCAGGCGGGAGCTATTGGAGGGAATTTCACAAGACATCCGAGGCTTCCCACGGTGCCAATTCCTGCCCTCCACCATGGTAGGGGGCAGGAGGAAGATGTTTCTCATTTCTTTACTTGCCATTGAAGGAGTACTTTTAATGGACAGTTATTTAAATGGACACTTCTCCCAACTAGCCTATCATCTGTGGATCATGAAACAGTCTTGCCCAGAAAAAAAAGTGTGAGTACACACACTCACACACACAAACACATGAGCACACACATGTGTGGAACAGTCTGGCTACAGCTGACCCGCCTTTTCTACTCACCCACATTCTTGCACAAGAGCCTACTAAAGACAGAAAGAAAACGGCACCCGGTGGGTCATAAGGGGGAAGGAGAAGGTTTTTGAAGGCTGGCCATCTGGTCATTCCCAAACTGAGGAGCCATAGTGACACTCTCCCTTAGCCAACCACAGCTAAGAATGTCACAAATACATTTTCCCTAGTGGTCAAAAGAAACCTGGAAGACGTATGTAGATCAGAATCCAAGAAGGAACAAGTAGCTCTGTGATTTTCTATTAGTGCGGAATTTAAAATGGGCATAATTTCTATAAAGGTTAAACCAGCAGGAAGCTAAGGTGTTTCCACTTAGGGAGCCAGAAACAGGCATCCCATAGCATCACCTTGTCTTGAAGCGTGTGGGGGACACACTTGCACCAGCACTAGCACCCACGTGCACACACACACATAGAGCTTACATCACTCTGCAAGCCATACGCCTTCTTGGCCCACTCCACCTTCATGTCCGTGGGCAACGCTGTGAAGTGATGGGACACTGTCCTGTAGCCTATGTCTGTGGCTAAGTGCTGAGCCTGGCGGGCGTGCGCCAGGTGGATCATGTCCAGGGAGACGTGGCACTGGGACTTGGTGTCTTCGAAGCCCTTTTTGTACTCCAATTCGCTCTGCAGTTTGGACATTTGCAGCGAGTGGCTCATTTGAGAATCCCCCTGTGCACCCTTGGCCCCGATGAGCTTCCCTCTGGACTTCTCATAGTCCTCCTTGTACTTCACCTACACGAGGGCAGCAGAGCAGCAAGACGTGAGAATCCCCTCCAGGAGCTGTTCAGATTCTAACTGGAGGCATGTGAGTTAGAACAAAGCCTTTGACATAATCCTAAAAGAATTAGAGTTTGGACAACGGATATATTTCCTTTCATCAAATGAGGAGATAAAATATTATTACCCATTAATTCTATTTTTTTTTTTTTACCTTGGCTGCCCAAAAGCTCTGGCAGCTTCCTGAATGCTGAATGCTCAGCTATGATCAGTCTTTTACCAATTTTCTTATGAAATTCCAACTCCTCTCTAATAATTTGAGATCATTCTTTCGGGATTTATTTTTAAATGGCCTGGGTTTATTTTTTCCCCCACAAAAATAATCTTAAATTTTTTTTTAAATTCTTTTCTTTTTCAGACATAGAAGTTAGGCAAGTGCTTCACCACTGAGCTATACCCCCACCCCTAAATCTTTTTAGAGAGTGAGATCATTGTTTTTAAAAAGCAGTCATGAAATGAAAAAGACATGGAATAGGCAACATATAACTGGTATTTAAGAAAGGAGCTCAAGGAATATGGGAATTAAAAAGAGTATGTTTCCTGAAAACTGAAGAATTCACTAGGCCAGGGGCAGAGAGAACCAGAAGGAGAGTCAATGGGAAATGCTTGGGCAACCGTAGCACTATGCTATGTGGCACTGTTTTCAACATTTTTGCTACTCCATTAGGAGACCTGGGCTCCACCCTGATCTCTTGCCTGCAACATCATCAACATCTGCCGCTATTTATTGCACACTCACTGAGCCAGGCATGGGGTAACCAGGTGCCACTCAAAGTGCATTCACAAACTGGTTTGCAAAATGTTGCTTGCTGACTACAAGGTAAGGAGCTCATGTCGGAGTGAAAACCAACCATGTGACCAAGCCACTGGCTCAACTGATGTTTTTTTTGTTTTGTTTTGTTGTTATTGTTTTGTTTTGTTTTTAAAGCAAGACTTCCATGATGGAGGAAGCAGAGTTTGACTTATGCTCTGACCCAAACTCCTTATCTCCCATCAGGCTCATAACAGATGACATTGGACTATAAAACAACACATCCCTGGATGCAGTGGCACATGCCTGTAATCCCAGTGGCTCAGGAGGCAGAGGCAGGAGAATCACAAGTTCAAAGCCAACTTCAGTGCAACTTAGCAGGGCACTAAGCAACTTTGCAAGACCCTGTCTCAAAATAAAATATCAAAAGGGCTGGGGATGTGGCTCAAAAGTTAAGTGCCCCTGGGTTCAATCCCCAGTACCAAATAAATAAATACACATCAATTCATTTCATTTCCACCTGACCATTTTGCAATTACCTGTTTACCAGAAAGTTAATCACTGAAGGGTTAAACAATCTGCCCAAAATAACAGTGCTGAGAGGTGACAGAGCTGTGGTTGTAGCCAAGGTCTGACATCAGAGCCTATATTCTGTTTCTTTTTTTGGTTCCAGGGATTGAACTCAGGAGCACTTGACCACTGAGCCACATCCCCAGCCCTATTTTGTATTTTATTTAGAGACAGGGTCTCACTGAGTTGCTTAGCGCCTCACCATTGCTGAGTCTGGCTTTGAATTCGAGATCCTCCTGCCTGAGTCTCCCAAACCACTGGGATTACAGGTGTGCACCACTGCACCTGGTTAGAGCCTATATTTTTAACCATGGCTACAGCAGATTTAGAAATAGAACATCATAAATCACATTAGAAAGATACGGACCATCTCTGGACATCTGTAAAATGAGGACCCTGGATTCTTGCTCTTACTAGTACTATTACTAAGTTACCACTTACCAACACAGAGGCCCAGTAAGTGCTTTCCCAGGGAACTAGCAAGGGTAGCCATGCTGGTTATTATCCCCCTTTACACATAAGAACTCTGGGGCTTATGAGGATAAAGAACCTGCCCCAGTTCCTTGAGACCCTCCCAGACATTAGGCAGCAGGACCCCACACTCCCCCACACTCTGGGGGCTGACTCACCTCGCTCGCCAGGTCCCTCTTGGCTTTGGCTGCCAGGAAGGTCAAGGAATCAAGACTCAGCTCAAACCCTCTTGCCTTCTGGTTTTCCCAGCTGCTCTTGTACCGTTTCTGGGGGATTTAGGAGACAAGAGATCATCCTCTGTGAGAGGGCTTCTCCAGACTCTGAAATGACCTTGCTAACAAGGAAACCGCAATCACATCTTCCCTGGAAACCGAAAGCCCCAGGCTCACACAGCCTGAACACACGCAGGCCTCCTTGCCGGCGGCCGAAGACCCCTCGGCATACAGGGCTTCAATCAGAAGACATTAAACTCCAGAAGCCTTGAACATATCAGGAATATGTGAAGCCCCCAAAGACAGGCCACAGGCAGAGCAGCATTGCGCGACACAGAATTTGGGGGAAATCTGTCCTCTGTGTCTGTCCACGTGCCCCCAGCGGCAGGGCTCTGGCTGTACCCTTTCTCCATCCACTGGGCCTTTCCTTCCTCCTGTTCCCTGTTCTACACCCACCTCCCGGTTTCCAGGTCTGTTTTGGGGAAGCCCCCCTCCCTTTCTGTGTGGGAATCAATTTAGCATTTGTTTCTCCTTTCAGTCCTCGCCACCACCTATCCCCAGATCAGAACCCCAAAGCCCTGGGAGCTGCATGGAGAGCTAAGAGTAGACCCTCCTTAGAAGACAGAGAGGCAGGGGAGACAGGACTCCGGATACTCTCCCACCTGAGGGCAACCACTGCGCATGCTCCTCCAAGTGCCTGATGCATATCTGCCCAGTGAACCCTCATGAAAACCAGCAAGGAAAGGCTAGCTTCGTTCCACTCCTGGGACAACTCAAAGTAAAGAATTTGTCCAAAACGTATGGAACTGGAGGTTATCATGTTAAGTAAGACAGGCAGACACAGAAAGATAAGTATCGCACATTTCCTCTCCTATGTGGAAACTGGAAAAAAAAAAAAAAATCCAGACAACAGAAAACAGAAGATGGGCTATAGGACAGAAGAAGTGGACCTGCGGGGAGAGGAGGGCAAGAGCGGGCACCTGGGAGGGCGGCCCCAATCAAGCAGGACAGACACATGTAAGGGAAAATGTCACAGTGAAGCCCACTAATTGGACAGTTAGTATGACTGAATAATTATAATAAAGAACAACAATAAAAAATAATTTGTCCAAGGTCAAATCCCTGGGACAGAGAAAGATCAGGGATTAAACCCAAGCAATTTAGGGTCAACTTCTGAGCTCTTCCCACTCTCTCTGCCACTACTCAACTTCAACCCCTGGAATAACCACTCCCTGTGACCCCAGGATCCACCCAGAGCCTCAAGTCCGCCACCAGCTCATCGCTAGGGAAGGTCGCCAGCCCCTCCCCAGGAACATGGCCCAGGAACCAGACGTGCTAGGGAGCAACGTTTAGAACCACCCCATGTCAGTCACCTCTGTTGACACAGACAACACCAATGTGGCTGGTGGGCTGCGTGGCTAAAGGCACAAGCAGCAGAGCCCATGGATGCCCACGCCCCCCGCAGTACCTCGCTGAGGTGAGCAGCGTTGGCCCGGGCCTGTAGGAAGAGAGGCTCATCTTTGCTGATGGTGTACTGGTGGATAGACTGCTGGTTCTCTGCCTTGTAGGCCACCTGTTGGGAGAGAGCACTGGGTCAGAAGCAGGTGGGGGTGATGGGAAAGGCATTACAACTGCTGCAGCAGGTGGGAAACTGGGGGACACTGCGCCAAGTGAAGCCAGACACAGAGACAAGTACACATGACGTCACTCATCTGTAGGGACTAAAACCAGCAGCTCACATAGAGAGTAGAACAGAGGTCACTGGAGGCCAGGAAGGGTAGAGGCTAGGAAGGGAAGATAGAGGATGGGTAATGGGTCTCACAATACAGATGGCACAGGGTAGTTCTAACGTTGTATACACAAGTGTAAGTATGGTCTAGGACAATTAATTATATATTTCCAAATAACTAGAGAAGAGTTTGAAAATTCCCAACATGACCTTGCTAACAAGGAATGATAATATTTAAGGAGATGGAAATGTTAATTACCCTGATTTGATCATTACACATTGTACATGTTATGGTTTAGAGATGAGGTAGCCTCCAAAAGCTCATGTGTAAGACAATGCAAGAAAGTTTAGAAGTGAAATGATTTGGTCATTCGAGCTTTATCTACTCAGTGCTTTAATCCACTTGAATGGATTAACTGGGTGGTAACCACAGGCAGGTAGGGTGTGGCTGGATGAGGTGGGTCACTGGGAACATGCCTTTGGGGTATATATTTTGTCCCTAGTGAGCTGAGCTTAGTCTCTCTTTGCTTCTTGTCCACCAAGTCCTGAGCGGCTTTCTTCCACCACACCCGTCCACCATAGTGTTCTGCCTCATCTCCAGCCCAGGGCAATGGAGTTGACCCTCTGTGGACTGACATCACTGAAGCTGTGACCCCCGAATAAACTTTTCCTCCTCTAAAACTGTTCTTGTCAAGTCTTTTGGTCACAGCAGCAAAAAGCTGCCTGAAACAGTACACATATATCAAATTACAATACTGTACCACAAAAGTAGGTACAAATATTCTACAATTAAAAACAAAAACAATGTAAAGAGAAACAAACCACCAGGCCAGACACTAGGTGGCAGAATAGAGTAAATTAGGTTTAAATTAGGGCCCAACCTGCAAACCTCTCCAAGGTTTCTACTTTCATACCTTTGTTCCCCAGAAGCCACTGACCTCCCCAAGCTGTTGTCATTTACACTGTGCATGGCCATACAGAATAGCCCACCAGGGGGTCAGATTAGCACAGGAGGGAGGGAGAGATAAGGAGCACTCTGCCCTCTGTGCCTCCATGACCTTGATGCATGGGGAGGCACTGATACCAGGAAGGGAGCAGTGACCAAAAGGACAGTAGGAGTGAACTTCTCCTCCACGGAAAACTCAGCACTGTTGCTCTTTCTCTCTCCCTTCCCCCACCCTGGAGTTGAGTTTCCAAACAGTGGCTTTCCACCGACCGGGTGACATTGATAGCATCCTTTACAGCAGGGGGACCTGGACCTTTAGGATGGAAAACTAGAGAGGGTCTGGCCAGGCTGTAGGGAAGAGGGCATCTACTCAGTGCTGGACACTAATCTGTAAATAGTGTACATGGCGCCTCACTGTTCTGCCGCCCATATTTGAGGTCAAATGAGAGTGACCGGCACACATCCCACAGGCAAATGTCCTTCTCCAGGATTTATAGTCTTTTATGAGAGAAGAAAGAGAAAGAAGAAAGAAAGACGGAATACTGAAGGCAGAAAAGGGTCACAGTCCTGCACCCATCTCTAACACTTGGGGGAGAAGGGGGGTGAGCAAAGCAGCAGGGACCAGTGGCCAGTTCCCAGATGCAGCCTGGAAGCCTGAGGAAAGCCGGGTCCAGCCTGTTTAAGGGGAAGGTCCTTTGGTTCCTGGGTCTTGCCTGGGCAGCACCTGCTGTTGTCCCTGAAGACTCCCAGGCCCATGACACAGCAGCCTGGTGGAGAGAGGGCAGCCCGGGACTCACCCCGCTCTGCAGCTCCTGGCTCTTCTTGGCGTGCTCCATCTGCGCACTATCGGTCACACTGGTGAACTTCAGCTCATCAACCCTCTGCCGGTAGTTTTTCTAAAAGGAACAGGACTCCACAGCATTATAATTGGGCTGCCCCCCACCACCATGCACACAGCACATGTGTGCACACACTTTCTGTGACCCAAGCGTTTCCCTGGGAAGAATGTTCTAGTTGGTCCTGAAGCTCCAGCAGGACCACATGGCCCCAAGTCAGCCTGCGCTGGTGTTTTCATGGCTATTACTGGGAGGGAACTTTAGTTTTTCCTGTGGCAGAGACTGTAATTCACTGTGTGCAACCAAGTATTTGCATTTTATAAATCTAGCTCTGACATAGGAGGGTTAAGTGGAAGATACTTGGCCTTTGCAACCATAAGGACCTGGGTTCAAACCTCCCCTGTGTCTCTTATCAGCTCCCTGGCACGGGGCGTGTCCCTACATACCTGCGCCCACCGGGCTCTGACTATACCACAGGGACAACAGAAGCTCCTTCTCTCTGGGGTGGAGCAGCAGCTTCTGTGCTATTCCTCCCATGTGAGCCAAGTCCTTGGCACATGTGTTTAGAACCTCGCTATTGCCACTGTCATCGTTGTCACTACGATTGTCCAAGAAACACTGGCTACAGAAAGGAGGAACACCAGGGGCCACAAGCAGAAGGCTGGTGCTCAGGTGGGATTCACCCTCACAGTGTCTCATCTCCCAGATCACGGAGGTCTTGTTCTCATCGTGTCCCCGTCTCACAGCCACAGATTAATTGGCAAATTGTCAAATGTGCTAATTCTGTCTCCCTGTGGGAACTTCTCGTCTTTCCTGAAGATTAATTAGTTCCTCTGGATTTTCCACCGGAACTGCCAAAGTGGAGAGAAAGGTGGCCTCTGAGGATGGCGGGTTGTAGCAATAGCTTCACATGGTGGTGGGGACACTAGAGATGAGCTCACAGCCTGGGGCCACCAAACTCTCAGTGACGTTAGCAAGGGCATTATAGAACAACTGGACCCAAAATACTGATTGGAACCCTGGGAGCTCCAAATTTCCTCCCTTTTATATAAAAAGGGGTCTAAAGAAAATATGCTAAAGAGTCTTCAAATTTTCCTTCCTTGTTTCACTGTGTAGAATAGGAAAACCCCCTCACCATGTGATAGCACATTGCTCTTCCATTGTTGACATTTCCAGTTACCCCAGACTCTGCCTTGCTCAAATTTACTTACTAACTACTTTCTAAGGAGGCAAAAATCTGTTCTGCCATATAAAAAAAAGTGAAGGGGAAAAATCCTCTTGGCCCCAAACAGCTTAAAAATCTGTAGCCAGCACAAGAAGTGAGATAGAAATTGATGTTCCTGAGGATAAAGGACCCACTGCCTGGGTCCCCTTCCAGACTGCACCCCTATCCAAGACAGAACAGGCTTTCATTGTTCCACCTGGAAATGAGCGAGTCTCCAGGAAGCTAGGAAGTGGGAACCCCAAAGGATTATTTCTCTCTTTCTACCTTCCTTATTTATACAGACTGGCCCTAAATGTCTTTGTCTGAGAGAAGGGCAGTGGAAAGGTAAGAATAAATGACAAAATATGCTTTTGGCAACATTACCTGTTGCCTAGTGGACAACAGTTAGGGCACTAGGTCTCCCAAGCTGGGTACAAACCCCAGGTTGCTACCCACCTAAAGTTTGACTCAAGTCTCACTTTACTCATACATAAAATGGTAATATCATGGTAGTATCATCATATCTACCCATATAGGACAGTCGTAACCTATAAGTAGCAGTTTGCATTAATGCACTCAAAGTGGTCAATCAAATGCACCAATTATCATCAGTCCATAATGGTACCTATTTGATCACTATTATTATCATTTGCAAGAGATATGCCGACTCAGCCTTCCTGGCACTGAGACAAGAATCCCTTTTGAAGATCCCAAACAAAGTTCCTGAAATAGTCACACTTCCAAATTAAATGTCCTTCCAAAGTCCTCTTCTGCCTGCTGCCATTCCGTGGCATAAAGAGATGCACAGGCTTAGGGCTCCAGGGCCCTTGGGGACGGTCCTGTTCAACCTTCTCATTTTAATACCAGGAAAAAGGGGTCAGGATAGTGAGTGACGTGTCTGAAGTCAGCAAGGCAGTTAAGGCCCAGGCATAAAAAGAATGCTCACTGCAATTATCAGACTCTGATTCAGAAGCAATCACATCCTCCTCACAGAAGAAAAACATTACCAGTTGAGTTTCCCTTAATCCAAAATGCCTTTTCTGGATTTCAGATGTTTTTGGATTTTGGAATATTCACATGGACATAAAGAGGTATCATGGGAATGGGACCCAGATCTAAACAAAAAAATTCATTTATGTTTCACATATACCTCATCCACATAGTCTCAATGTAATTTTATATAATTTTTTTTTGTGTGTGTGTGTGTGTGTTACTGGGGAATGTATCCAGGGGATTTTGAGACAGGGTCCCACTAAGTTGTTGAGGCTGGCCTCCAACTTATAATAATCTTGCCTTGGGCTCCTGAGTTGCTGGAATTACAGGTATGCACCACTATGCCCCAGAGTATACAATATTTTAAATACTTTTATATGTGAAACAAAGTCTCATGGTGTGGAATTTACTACTTGGGGCATCATGTTAGTGCTTAAAAACTTTTGGATTTGGGCGCATTTCAGATTTCAGGCTTTTAGCCTAGGGATGCTCAACCTGCACAATCTTTCTGTATGAAATTACTCTTTGGATAATTGTAGGCTTCTTAAAAATCCCTCTCCAGGAAGTTTAAGGGTGTAGAAAGTTAGTTCAGAATGCGCTGCAAATGTAAAATGAAGAAGTACTCTCCCATGAATCACATCTAAAATAAAAGCTTGGGGTGAGGAGGAGGAATCAGACGCTAAGGTCACTCTCGGTGACTTGGGCTGAGAACGACTGAAAGCCAGGCGCATAAGCTCAGGTTACCTCGCTGACCAGTTGTCCAGCCTTCTTGGCCTGTTCCAAATTGAGACTGCCCTCAGTCAGCCACCCGACTCCCTTCATCCACGCCAGGTCGGACTTGTACTGTAGCTGCAAGAGAAACACCACCGGCTCTCAGCACAGACACAGGTGCAGACAGGACAAATTTGGTGCAAGAGTCAGGAAGCTCTCGATGCTGCATTTTTTCTCCCAGAAGAACTGCCCCCTCCTCCCTTATGCCCCCTCCTCTCTGCTTGGGAGGTAAAGCCATTGGGCCTGCCTCGTAGTAAGAATATCCTGTCCTACTTAAGTGTTCAAACACCACAACTTTAACAGAAAGGCCATTTCTCCATCCCAATTAGAATTAATATATATTCCATGCTTACAAAAAATATATCAAAATAGATGCTACTGCCGTGTATAACTAAAAAGAACAAATATAAATTTTAAAAAATTTTAATAAATTTGAAATTACTCTTTGGATAAATTGTAGGCTTCTTAAAATTTAAATTCAAAAGAATTTTAATAAATTCAAAAAATTTTTAATAAATTTTTAAAGACCAGTTCTCACATATTTTGACCAAGGACCTTCTTTGTCAACCTGCTAAATTTCCAAGATTTGTTTCCCCTTTGCTTGTGCCAACACATCTTAACTTTCCCCATTGGCTCTGAGCCCCACACCTCCATCCATCACACCTGAGTCTGTGCTGTCACGAGTCGGCCTCCTTCCTGTCCTCCCTGAGCCCAACATCTCCAGAAGTTCCTCCTAGTCCTCTGAGTTATGTAATAGTCTCATGCACAAGTTCAAACGGAGAGTGTATCTAGTTGTGAGATGTGGGCACAGCTGCCAGTGAGGGAGGGCTCACCTCGCTCTGGAGCCCGTAGGCTTTCTTGGCCCACTGAGTCTTCATGTCTTCAGGCAGCACGGTGTATTCATGCAGCTTCTTCCTGTAATCCAGGTCACTGGCAAGAGCTTGGGCCTTCTTAGCATGCCTGATGTTTACCATATCCATGGGCAGGTGAAAGTGGGTCTTACTCTCTTCAAAGCCTTTCTTGTATTCAACCTGGGGTGTACCAAAGCAAGGCCCATTACCTAAAGGCTGCTCTTGCAGAAGTGATGTGAAAACACAAGATTCCCAGGCTTTCAGGAGGAATGGGTACCTTCAATGCCACCCATCTGTAAGAAAGCTCTGACCCAGAGCTTAGCTCTGTAAGCCAGTGTTGCAGGCTGCTGTGGCTCCACCTGTCTCTGGGATACCTCTCGATTATGGATCTTAACTCTTTTTACCTGGCTGCTCCAGGAGGGCACTCTATCTGCAGAAGCACAATTACAAAGCTTGGGCTTCAGAGCCAGTCAAGCCTGAGCTCAAGCCTGATCTGTCCTTTACCAGCTGGGAAACCTCTGGAAAGGTATGTCACCTCCCTGAGGGCTCACTTTCCTTGAAACGGTTGTAATAAGTATATGAAAGAGGAGCAGACATGTGCTTAGTCCAGGGACTGTCACACAGCAAACACATGATAAATGTAAATGATGAGGATGACAGTGAGGAGATGCAGTAATGATGCAATGATGATGTTGGTGATGAGGGTGGCCATGATGATGTCTGATGATGGTGGTAATGATGCTGATGATGGTGACAATGGTTGCCATGATAGTGAAGATGGTGGTCCTGATGGTGATGATAGTGGTTCATGGTGGTAATGGTTGCCATGATGATGGTGATGGGGATCCTGGTATGATGATGATGGTGGCGATGGTGAGAATGGTGGTCTGGCGGTGGTGGTGGTAATAAAGAGCTTGGTGGTAATGGTGGTGATGATGGAGGTGATGATGGTAGTGTGGTGGTAATTATGGTGGCGGTATTGGTGGTGATCATAGTGATGGAGGTGAGAGATGAGTATGGCATGTGGTGGGGAAGGTAGGGTGCTGGAGTAGAAGGAGGTAGGCCAGCTAGCACGAGCTCTGGGGTCTAATCTCTATCCTGACTACCTATGACTTTGGGCAAGATACCATCTTTATGACCCTCAGTTGCTCCAACTGCATAAGAATACCAATTCATTCTCTGTCTAAACTAAGCCAAATTCTCCATGCCTCTTTATGCTTCATGACTGCATTTCACAGGGCTTGCTCTGTAGACACATCCAGAGGCAACCCAGAGGCCAATGCACATATTCCATTCAAATCATGACCTCTTTTTGTCAGGATGGGAGGGATACACCAGGGATGGAACTCAGGGGCACTCAACTACTGAGCCACAACCCCAGCCCCTATTTTGTATTTTATTAGAGACAGGGTCTCACTGAGTTGCTTAGTGCCTTGCTCAGGCTGGCTTTCAACTCACGATCCTCCTGTCACAGCCTCCTGAACGACTGGGATTACAGGCGTGTGCCATGTGCCCAGCTAAGTCATGACCTCTTAAGGGCTTTGTCGGGTAATTATGTCCACCTGTACCTTCAGAGCTGCATAAGCTGCCTTTGCAGCTTTGAGCAGTGGTCATACAGCAGGAACTCAAAGGGCTTGTGGGCCCTTTCTGCCTGCTCAGTGTTGGCAGGGAAGACTCTATTAGGAACTAGGTGTGTCCCTTCTAGCCACGCTCTCCTTCCCCGAAGGATCCCCCCGACTGGACCTTTGGTAAGTGATATTTATCATGGTTAATCTCCAGCCACCAGAGTTGTTTACAAGAAGTATCATTCTTATTGGTTGGAGCCTGGGATGTCCTGGTTGTTTGGTAAACACTTTGAATACCATGTATGTTGTGATTGCAGGATTCTTCCAGAACATCACCACAATGAGTGAGATGCTTACTGCCTAGCTCCCTGCTAGATTTGAACATGGTTTCCCATCACCAAAACACATTTGGAGGCTTAATCCCTCAATGAGGCAGTGGGGAAGTGGGGCTTGGTGGTAGGTGTTTGGGTCATGTGGAGGGGAGCCACATGAGAAGACACTGTGTCTCAGTAGGGAGCTGGTTCTCCCCCTCATGGGACCGGACTAGTCATCACAAGAATGGGCTACTACATTGTGATATAAACATCAGAGATTATTATATAGACTAGCATGCTGTATTCTGCAATTCATATTTTATATTAATATTTATAAAATATGTACTGATACTTATAACTATGCTTATCTGATTAATAGATTTTTGAGCACTTAAAAAAAAAGAATGTGCTATGAAGAGCAAGGCCACACTTGTATTCTCCCTGCTGCAGGTACTCTCTTGCCTGCCCACTTTTCCCACCACGGTGATGCTACATGAGGCCTTCACCAAATGCAGTCTTGAATAAACCACCTCCTTCTCTATAAATTTCCAGTCTCACATATTCTATTATAGAAAAAAAAAAATAGACTAAGCCACTTTCCCAGCAGAACTAAGCTCCATGAGGGAGAAACTCATTAGGAGCTCCCAGTGTCTCATAAGTGTTTTGCCCATAGTAACTGCTTGGTAAACCTGTGTGGATTAAATAACTGTGGCCAAACACCTCTGTACCTTGATCGGCAGAGGCTGTCACGGTTAGGCTACACTCTTCCTCTACTTTAAAAGAAGAGCATGCTCAGTAAAATAAAGAAAGCGAGCAAACCTCTTACACAAGTCAGGAAAGAAAAGAGTTGCAGGCAGAAATCAATAATAATAAGAAATCAAAAATACGGTTTGCTGGTGCTATCCTAAATGACCAGGTGAAGTTGCCAGGAAAAACTTTGAAATTAACATAACTTTAGGTAAAGGGCTGGGGGAGGGGGGTGGTGGAAAGGGAATCTACCTCGCTGCTCATCTTGGCCACCTGCAGGGAGTGCAGAAGCTTCGAGTCGGTTGTTCCCATGGCTTTGCCTTTTGTTTTCTCATATTCTTCTTTGTATTTAATCTTGAGAGAAAAAAGAAAGTCTACTGTGAGTGAGAGAGAAACCTTGCCATCCAAGGGGCTCGGTTTAACAAATGCAAGGAGAACTATTCTGAGAAAACACCTCCCCGTCTTCCGTGGATCCAGAAGAAGATTAAAGTACTGCGATGTTTACAATGTTAACAGTCATTATTTTTTTTTTCAGCAGGGCCACTGACACGTTATTGGAACCATTCCTTATCCATTTCTGAGTTAATGAGAGAAAACCTACATTGCTAGCAAGCTCCCCCGAGGCTTTGGCGGCCAACAGAGACATGGCATCCAGCTTCATCTCAAATCCTTTCCCCTTTGTCTTCTCCCAGCCTTCTTTGTACTTAACCTAACAAACAAAAACACAGGTGAGCAGGAATTGCTACCTACAGTCCTCCCAAAAGTTGAAGACAATTTTTCTTTAAGGAAAGAAGGTTTCTTTAACAACTTACAGGCCAGAGTCCTTGGGTGCTATTATAAAAATAGTAATAATAACTATTAACACAGTTCATTGATTCCTTAGCTAGAGGGCCACATGGACAGTTCAGGACAAAGCTCTATTATTTCTTGGTCATGTGACTACGGGTAATTACATCTTTGGGCTTTGATTTTACCATTTACAAAAAAAAAAGAATACCATCTCCTCTTTCTCAGAGGTGCTGTGAGAATGACTTAGATATGGTATACGGTAACAAATGCTGACCTGGCCAAGTGCCCTTGACATAGAAGGTATTGATATTGCCATGGTAACAGCAGCTATGGTTTGCTGGTGCTGACCTAAATGCATTAACTCACTAACTGCAAATCTTCTCATTAGGCCTTCGAGGCTCAGAGAAATTGAAGAACTTACCTAGGGTCACCCAGGTAAAAACTGTCTGTACCTATATCTAAAACCCAGGTCTACCAAATCTCAAAGCCCATGCCAACAACTGTGTCCCTACAACAGCTCCTGAGGGTTATGCTGACTCTGTATCCTATCACGTCACATCATACCAGCTGCTCCAGTATAGAACTGGTTTTCAAAAAAACATTAGTTCTGGGGTTATTTTCTCCTGTCCCACAAATCCAATCTGGAAGGAGAAGCCTAATCACAGCCCACCAATGACTCTGCAAGACTCTAGCAATTAAGATTGTTCTTGAAGTCTGTGTTTTGTTCACACAGCAAGTCACCAGTCAGAAGTCACCAGGGTGATGGCGATGATGGTGCTGATGATGGTTGTACAGTGTTCTCACAGGCCATACATGTGCTCGGGTAATGAGAATTGAGTTGCTCTGACCAATTCGTCCCTAGTGAATGGATGCCACAAGATGGCAAAGTTCAAAATTAAAATGCAATGGATGCCTTTGACGAACCTCTCTTAGGAATAGAAGGTTCCCTGCTATTGGACCATGCCGGATCCTTCACGTTCACATCCACCCACGTCCCCCTCTGTGTCCTCCCCATTGTCTGCTCACCTCACTGAAGAGTTCAGCGTTAGTTCTGGCCTTCACCAGCTGAGGCACATCCTGCGGCAGTGTGTAATTCAATTTGTTTTTCTCATAGTCAGCGCGGTAATTCACCTGAGGGATTGAAAACATGGCTGCAGGTTTTTTGTATGGGCAAAAGGAGAACTTTGGGGGAGACACTCTTTCCCACTTTCCCCTGAGATCCATCACTAGGAAAGAATTTCTGGAAAAGGCATTTTACAAAGAAGCTTGTAATCTGGGGAATGTTTCTAATTAATAGATAGAAGGGGCCGATTGAAAACATAAACAACTCAAAGGCACGCTCAAAATTGTGTGTTTAAAAAAGAGACCCCTGCGACAACTTCACCAACTCCCTTTACAAGCCCTTGAAGGTATGAAACTAATGTTTGTAACTTGCTGTGGTGCTGAACATTTTGCCGTATGTAGGGTAGATCCTCAATAAGAAATTACCAAATGCTCATTTGAAGAAAGAGCCATCTTAAAACACACAGACACACAGACACACACACACACACACACACAAGCTAGCCAGGTGTGTGATTCCTTAAGGAAGGACACAGCATCATTTAAGATGTAGTCTTGACCAAAAACTAACTCTGAACTTTGGACACTGGTGACATTAAGGATTATTGTTAGGACGTCTTGTTTGTTGTTTTGGTGTGATGTATTAAAATGGTATAAACATGTTTAAACTTTTTCATCTTTTAAAGATTCACATATGTAAAATATTTATGATTAAGTTATTTTCTTCAAAATAATAGGGGGGTGTGTGGGTGGGTCTATAGATGAAGCAGGATGTGGCATGAGTGGGTACTTGCTGAATCTGAGGATCAGGTACATGAGGATTCATTATGTTATTCTCTTTTGAATGCATTTGAAATTTTCCATAATAAAAATTTTTTGAGGGGGATCATTTCGTGGCCATAAGAAGACATGATGCTGTTATTAAAAGTCAAATCTTTGGGAGTTAGATGTTCAGAGGCCTCACAGTGATCACAAGACCCCCACATCCAGCCGGGCTGGGGCAGGTGACTTACGTGGCTCAGTTGCTGGGCATTGATTTTGGCCTGAACAATCTGCGGAGTATTGGTCACAGAGCTGTACTTCAGCTTGTCGATGCTTTGCCTGTAGTTGACCTAGGTAAAAACAGGCACAGAGAGATGTCACTTGGTTTTTTCTTTTTCTTCTCTAAGATTTGCTTGGGTCCCTTCCCCAACCCAACCAATTGGTGATTCTCAAATTATTAGAAAAAGAACCAAAGATTTCAACTGGATGCCAACAGACATCCTGAGCCAACAGACAGGAAAATAGCACACTCAAAAAAGAGGCCCACTCACTGGCCAGTGGACACAGGAAGAGCTGCTTGTCCACGTTATGAACCTGAGATATGCACACTAAAATCACAACAGGATATACTTCCACATCCACCTGAAGCGAGAAAATTAAAATTGCTGAGAATATCAAGTGTTGGCAAGGACGTGGTGCTACAGAAACCCTTATAATGCCACAGACAGACGTGCAGATTGGCACAATAGCTTTGGAAAACGGTATGGCATTTTGGCAAATACACATTTCCATGTCCCAATAATGCGATTCCTGGGTTATTCTCAAGGAAGATCTGCACACGGTCACTTTATAAAAATTCAAGGTGAATGTCTGCACTTGCTATGCTTTTCTGTATGTCTTATTCCTCACAAAAAAGGGATGTTTAAAAGGAAAATGAAAGAGAGAAAACAAGTCCACCCACGCCCATCTGAGAGAAAACAAGTCCACCCTTCTCTGAGTGGGAAGCAAAGGAGCATCAGTGGCCCCTCACAGGGACAGCCTAGGGTGACTGCAGCTGTGCACCAGCCCCTGCCTGGCCCTCACTTCCACTTGGTGAGAGTTCCCAAGAAAACTGCTCTTAGCTCAGCACTTCAATGGAAGCAGTGAGTTCAGAAGGGGAGGAGGCGGGATTTCCAGCACCAGGCTTCCCATTTCAAGATATTTGGGACTAGTGAATTTTCTCTTTTGAGAATGCAAATTGCTTTTTAGAGAGTGAAGGGTTATTAGCTATTTGCACATGAAACCGTATTCATCCAATCATGTCTTCCTCCAAACACACCTGACCAAGATGCACCTCCCAGGCAAAGGGAACTGGAGCCGGGGAGTAAAGGCCCAGGTGTGCAGCTTAAAGCAGGTGGGCAGGGGATGTGCTGAGCTGAGCGGAGCAGGAGGCCCCCAAACCTATCTAGCAGGAAGGAGATCTGGGGTGAAAGAAATGAGGGTAGGTTTGGATGGTTAAGGACTCTTTTGAGTAATTGCACACGCAGGCTAGCTGGAAATCCAGGTAAAAGAAGAAGTCAACTCATCCCTAATCCTGCCCTTCTTCCCTTACACCTTCCTGGTCCCTCCCACCCGTCCACTTGTTCACTCATTCATTCCTTCAACTGTCACAGATGCCTGTGCAGAGTGAGCACGTAGGTATTGCTGATGGGTCCTTGCTTCCAGGACCCTAAATGACACAGTCCCTCGAGACACTTGAGCCTATCTGCCCATAGGCTCCAGGTCAGGGCCCTGAGCCTGCTAGGCCCTGGCTTGGCTTGTGGGGCTGATCACCACCAAACTTCCCCCAGGCACATTGCACATCTCTGGTGTATTCCCTGAAGCCCCCAACCCCACCCAGGATCCCACAGTAGATGGCAGCTGCTGTGGGGCTGCATCCTGCCTAGGAACCCCACACCCCTTACTGTGTCCCCACTGTCTACTGCCATCTCTGTTTGGACCTGCAGTCATGGCCACCCGTCTGCTCTCGGCAGCTGGCTCTGCCCTTCACAGGGGCCCCAGCCCATCTCCTGTCTATCTACACTACAGCCTTATGTCTTTGTCCTTTTGTCCACCTGTTGCTATCTCTGGGTGCTGCCTCCCTGAGATGGTAGCCCATGTCGGGGAGTTGCAGCCTGAAGGCCACCAATATCTGTGGGACATTCCAATTATTCCAAAGAAGCCAGAAATACATATTATCATGAAAAATCCTGCAGTTTTAAATGCTGGAAAACAATTTAATATTTTTAAAATTCAGGGATGCAAATGAAATAGACCTAATGGCCACTTTGGGTCTGCTGGCTGCTGCTCGTATGCCATTGTCTTCCCTGGTCTGTACTCCCTTCATTCTTGTCTGTCATGACCAACACCAGGACACTCACTGTGTCCCCGGCAGTGCTCCAAGTCTCTCACACATAACTTATTTAATTCTCCCAACCACCCTAACAGTAGGCACTACTATCATCCCTACCTTATAATGTGCAAACTAAGGCACAGAGACCTCAGGTGACTTACTAATGTCAGAGCTTGGATTTGAATCCCAGGCGTGGCTCTTAATCTATGCACTAGAAACCTGGTTTGCCAAAGCTAGTGTGCTTGGACTGTTCACCTGGTATATGGATGAGAGGTTCCCCATAGCCAGAGCTAGTATTGCTTTAGACAGGGAAATGTGTTCCATGTAAAAACGGATGACTTACAAGTTAACCTCTAAAACAGGATCTAGGAAAAATACACTGGGCCTCAGAGTGTTTTTTTGTTGGATTTGGAGTCAAGGATAGCACCTCTTTATACTTTTTATTCCATGATTCAAGGAGAAAAGTTTGTCTGTGTCCTGAGTGCATAGGAAAAACTAGGAAATACAAAGTCATTTCAAAGTCAACTATTAATGAGATTACAGTACTGTGACTTCCTAATGCATTAATTCAGAGTGAAAACTTATCAACTCATAATGGAGTCTATTAGAATTCAGAATTATGCATGATAAAATGTCATGAAAACTATATTTTTTAAATGGCATCTTCCTTCCCGATAATTCTGCATTAAGTATGTCACAGAGTACAATTACTTTTCTCTGCAGGACATAATTAACAGTCTCCATGATTAATCACATCTTTGCAACATCACAAATGCCTGGCCATTGCTCCAATCTACATTCTGAAGGGTTTCTTCGCTTAATATAGAGTCTCATTTTAATTCTATTAGTGTTTATAAAATCCATCTAAAGGGAATGCTCTCTAATTAAGGGCCCATGCTTTATTTAATTTCATAGTTATTTCACCACTTTTAATGCTAACAGACAGAGAGGACACAAATGCTCTTGCAAATGGATTTCCCCCAAACTTCCTGAACACTAAAGTCCCCACGTTAGGGACAATGAACTCAAATTCACACCAGAGCCAGGAAGGAAAGGTCAAAGAGATTAAGTCATACTCCGGGAACAGCCACCATTCAGTCCCAGACAACTGACACCATGCAGAAAGTGGGACTTCTTTTCCCAGGCTTTTCAGACTTTTCAAGAAAAGATGAAAATATGAATTCCCCTAGTCACAACTTCAATTTTTTAAAAATATGTGTAGCCAAAAACCAAACCAAACAAAAAATACTCCTGAAGCCTGCTTGTGGCTCATGCCCTGCCAGTTTAGTACCTATCTCTAAAAGCAACACCCCTCATTCAGTCTAAGTTAATTCTTGGATCAGATGTCCCAAGTGGGCTAGCTATATTTCAGGTGTACAGTTAGATCCAGAGTCTTCTATGGAAAAATGTAGTCTCAGGTCATGTTATAATGGGATAACAAAATTGTAGGCTTTGATCTTGTTTTGTTTGTGCTATTTATTAGGCATGATTTCTAGAACTCTGTTGCACAAGCACACACTGGAGGTTTAATGAAGTACTCTTAATTGGCAAGTGTCTCAGGTAATATTTGCAGGTAAAAGAGAAAGTAACTTTGGTGATGGCCAACTTTAACTTTGGCTTCATTGAGGTGAGATGAGTAAGTCAACCCAATGACACTTCTGGGGAAAAAGAGGCTGACATTCCTCTGCTTCCCATCTCCTTTCATCCGATAGACTATCCTTTGCTATGCGTGTGCTCTGATGTCCAGAACACTGCGTTAGACCCAACCACATCCTACTGCTCCAACTGTCAGCAAGAGAGAGAGCAGGGTGAAGCCTTATGCACCAGTGGGGAAACCCGAGTCAAATACTGGAGTCATGATGATCCCAAAGGAACTGAAGGAAAGTAACGCTGGGCATTCAATAAATATATGCAGAACTGTGTATTAAATTGTTGATCAGGGACTACCTTCACTGACCAAGAACGATGGTAGCCACTCACTTACAGACCACCTTAAGAACGTTTTAAGATAGCAAATGACTTTTATCTTTTTCTTTGTACTTTTCTGTGTTTTCAGAATTTTTCATTTTAAACATGTAGCAAAATTCTTATGATCAGAAAACAATAAACTGAATTGTACTAGTTTGTTTGGGGCAAGCCAAACTTTTAAAATATTCAATGCTGTAACAGTTAGGGAGAGATAGATAGATATAGCTATCTACATATACATACACACACCCAGATATATATACTTTCCAAAATGCTCCTGAGAAAAAGTTCAGTCAACGTTATCACTTACTTTCAACTTATATCCATCTGCTCATTTTATTTGACTTCCTTCAGTCCTTAACATACTATACTCCAAAGCTTAAAACAAAAATCATCATTGCTAAGAAATAACGATCCTAAATGCCCCCACAGTTCATTTCTAAGAGAAGAAAATGAACTTCAGGGTATCTTCAAGACCAACAGAGTTGGCCCCACTTTACATTGAAAACCTGAGTTTTCAGCCATGCATGGGTGGACTTCCCAGGGGCAAGAGCCCCCTTTCTCAAGTCCCTTCAATCTCCGCCAGCGAGCGGTCTATCTAGTTTCTGTCCCTCTTCCTTCCTAAGAATCGTCCCAAAGGGAGGAAGTGGCAAGTAATAAATAAAAGTGCCATTAGAAGAGGACTTACATCTTTCAAGGGAACCAGTTTCATTGTTGTTTGATAGGCAGGAGTAAGGGTGGCTGGATAGTTGTAGTCCACAATATCGTGTTTATAATCAGCCTTGTAGGCAACCTGAAATCCAAAGAACAAGAAAAAAGAAATCAGTCCCTGTTTTCTTTTGACCTCATTTGAATGTTATAAGAAATACTTTTAAAATAGCCAGAAACAAAATTAATTCAGTTGCATCACCTCCAAGGAAAATTAAGTTATGTTCACACATTTGCCTTTAATTAATTTGAATTCTTCTTCATTAATCAAACATTAGTTAACTTCCATCTGTAGTGTATTTATCTTTCTTTTTAATGATGAGACTCCTTGTCATTTTTAACAAAGAGCACGTGCTCATGGGTAAACCATGAAGGTACTTCTTAGCTCACCCCCAGAAAAGGAATAAAAAGTTGAGTCTTCAGAGTATTTATTTATTTTTTTCTTTAAGGTCAAATTGGACATTCTCAAGCAGAGAAAACTGACATCTGCATAATGAAAGCAGTTTCCTTTCAGTGTCCTTGACCTCCAAGGTTTACAACCTCGAATTTGAAACTCTGTGAATTGGATTGATAAAGCCAAAGAGAGATTAATAATTACATGCTACAAGGAAAACAAGAACCTGTTCTATTCTGTGATCCCATTACCTTGCCCAGTGCCTAGCCATAGTAGGTCTTCAATGAACATGAAGACTGGATAAGCAAATAGACAAACTCACCAACCACCTAACAAACTCCAAATAAATCACAAAAACCTTGGAATCCTGGGAGTGGGGGGGTTTCAAATACGAGTCATGCTTATCCATTTCTCTTTATCACTCAGAAATCATACTGGATCAATTATAATAGATCTAAGTACTCTTCAAATCAGAGAAAGCTAAAAAAAAATACACTTTGAGTCTTTAAAAAATTTAAGGGATGATACATATATTTGGTTGTGTTGGTTAACATTTAGAAATTCTTATGGGTCTGTCTTTACCCAGGAGAATGTAAGTATTTTAGAGAAGTTAAAAAACAATTAGCTGAGTTTGTGATGCCCCACGCCTCTCCACCCCTGGAGGCCCTTGCACAAGCACTCACATTGCTGGCCAGACTGCCAACTTTCAGAGCATGAAGTGTGCGTCTGTCCATGCCAACTCCTTCATAGTGGCCTCTCATGTGGTTCTGGTAGTTTTCTTTATATTTATTCTACGTAGAAACACAAAACTTTTAGCAAAAGCTTCCCTACTTGTTGAAGACGAACTACTTGTCTTAATGCACAGAATCCAAACTATAAATGATTAAATAGAACCTATTTAAGAAGTCAGTACACCAGTGAATAAAAAATAAAGCAAACTTCTTTTCTAACCACTTAAATTTCAAGCGAGCACAAGAAGTTGGGTCAAGACAGCAGATAAGCACTCGGGAGCATGGGTCTGACGGGCACTGGTAGCACAAAGCAGATTTGACTTACTTGTTTATTTTTATATTTTTTGTTTTAAATTTACCTTTTCCAATGTGAAAACTTACCATGAGAATGTGGAGCTCATTACTGGATAAGCTCTGATTGTATAGATGCTGTGGATACAGTCCCAGGCTGGGGACTGGTACAAGCCACTGCATGAAATAACTTCTACTTCCACATATAGTCAGTCCTCTGCCTCCATGGAATTTAGAACCATGTTTCAATCAATCATAGAATGAAAATATTCATTTAAAAAATTGCATCTGTGTTATACACATACAGACTTTATTGTCACAGTTTCTTAAACAATATGGTATAACAACTATTGACATGGCACTTATATTAGGTAGTATAAGCAATCTAAAAATGATGTAGAGTATGTGTGAGGATGTACACAGGTTATATGCAATTACTAAGCCATTTCATATAAGGGACCTCAGCATCTGAGGATTTTGGTACCCAACAAGGGGGTTCTCAAACCAATGTCCCACGGATGCAGAGGAATGACTGTATATGAAGAAGACCAGACCTTTGCCAAATTCTGTGACATAAAAGATGGTCACTGCAACCATGTGAAAGAATGATGCTATGTCTCAAATAACATCAAGTAAAGAAAAGATCAAAATGGAATGATGCGAAGTCATAAATAGGAAAATCTGGGTAGCTTCATGACGTTTCATTAAAATCACCCACCCTGAGAGGTCATTGAGTCTCCAGGCCCACGGTGCATTTAAGTAGAATACTATTGCTATATATTAGACACAATTCTATTTATCTCAGTTAACCTTTGCCAGCCACTCTATGAAGAAGAAGGATTTATTATCATCCCCATTTGAATGATTGGCAAAGTAGCTCAGAGAGCTTAACTGACTTGCCCTCTTGGGTAACTATATGGCACCAAGTATGTTAGTTCCAAAACTGGTCCTCTTAACTAGAACCTTCATACAAAATAAATTTCTTACTGAGCCTTACAAGGTCACTTGTGATTGCGAATTCTACTATTAATATAGCTAAGCAGAAGTAAAATCGTACACTCTAGAACAGGTTCTTGATATCCTCAAGCCTACATCGCCAGGCTTTCTCTGAGAATGTCCAGATTCACAAATGCCACTCCAGCATGTATCTGCTCATCTTTGAGGTAGGGAGAGAATGTCTGGCTCCCAGATGACCGTGAGAGTTAAGTGAGATCATGCATTCACTCAGAAGCACAAAGTCCCATGCTCAGCCAGGCTCCCTCACCAGCATTTGTCATTAGGAGCAGACACTGGGCTGTGTGCAAGGGATTCAGAAAGACAGAGAGGACAGGTCCCACCCTGAGGACTCAAAGTCAAGTGTGGCGAGGGAGAGGAAGGATGTGACAGAATTCCACATTGCCCAATCCCAGCAGGCAACCTTAACCAAAACTCACAGGTACTCATGCCTGGGAGCCCCTGCTTCTCCAAGACACAGGGACACATGCAAATGCTTAGGCATCAGCAACTCACATCGCTGGTGAATTTTGAGATCTTGCTCACGTTCCTGAACTGAGGCGTTTCACAGTAGTTGATACTGTGACCTTTACTACTTTCCAGATCCTTCTTATATTCCACCTTGGGAACCAAAACACCAGATGCACAATAGAACCAAACCCCATGTCCCTCTTGAAAACATTTCCAGAACTTCATTGAGGTGGTTTTAGAAAATTTTCAACCCCATATTTTGAAATACCAGGCATAGGATGCTATAAGTATGTGTTTTCCTTAGTAAAAAACAAATAATAAAGTAATAATCAATTTCATTCTGCAAAGTAAAAATATATGGTCCTTTTCAAGAACAAATACTATAAAAACATACAGCTGAAATGAATAAAAATGGAAAAACCGGGGTTGGGGGTGACGGACGCTCAGTGGTAAAGCACTTGCTGAACACACACAAACTCCTTGGTTTGACCCCCAGCACCACAAAACAATTTAAAAAAAAAAAAAAAACAATGGCAAACTGATTTTAGAAATCAGGTGGACTCTTAGAGGGAACAGTGTAGGAGAGATTATGAGGAGTCACGGCCACCTGTAGAAATTCTTCCTACTACACACTCAGGGTATATGCACCTCTCTATATATACATCACTAAAATTTTCCCCCAAAAGGCACTTTATTAAAGAATATAACAAGGGAGATCACCCTGATGAAGAGTGTCTTCAATTTAAAGCAGCCTGGCTATTTGAGCTCCCCTGGGTGCCTGGAAGAAGCCATGAGGCTGTAGTTATTAAATTAAACTCTGAGTCGCCCTGAGTAATTGCAGAACGCGGCTGAGGACGATCACTATTTATAGAGGCAGAGCTGGCTGGTCTTACTGGAGAAACATAAGGCAAAAAAGAAATCAAAGGTTCACTTGTGGCTTTTTACCAAAGGAAGTACAACTTCATTTGTTATAGTATTTTATAAAACTATATAGTGGGGATATGTCCTTTAAAATATGCAAAATGCATTATAATGTTCACATTATGATTTTAAGATAAAATATATAAAACTGTATATATAGTTGAATCCTAACTGTAGATATATGTCTTTATATTCATATATTCAGTTGTTTATATATGTGCATAGGAAAAGGCCAAACATGTTAACTGTGCTATTCCAGGGTGGCAGAGCTGAACCACCAGGGGTCTCACTCCACCTTAGTCCCTGAGAGTCTCTATAAATCAGAACCAGACACTTATCTTTTACAGGCCCATGACAAAGTGATGGCCTAATCTAGAGCTAACAAAATGAGCAGACAGTACATATTTTAGGCTTTGCCACCATGTGGCCTCTACACCAAGAGCCTAGGTAGCCCGAGAGCAGCCACAGACAATATGTAAGTGAATACTATGTGGCTGTGTTCCAACAAAACGTCACTTCTTAAAACAGACTGTGAGCTGGATTGGACGCTGAGGTTGTAGTACGTCAATGGTCTTGCGCATCAGAATCGGCTGGAACATTTGTTTAGATGCAGATGCCAAGGCCTCCACACTCATCTACTACTTCCAAGCATGATGAGACTCAGGAGTGACACTTTCCCAAGTTGTCCCAAGTTGCAGAACCATGGGTTAACAAACAGTTTGGGGGAAAGGAACAGCCTTTAGAGGTTAGAGAAGAATCTCTGTCTCTGAGGTGCAGATGACTCGTTAAGTGAATCTTTTAGTAGCCATCACTCTCCGTGTTGCCGGAGGTTGCCCATTTGGGTCCAGAGAAGAGATTGGGGTAAGAGGAGCTGCTGGACAGAGAGGAGGGTGCAGAGAGGACAAGGTGGGGTGTTTCCTTGCCAAGTTGTCCTAACAATCCCCCAAAGCTTAAGCACAGGGTAGACCCACACCACGCACCCTCGGGCAGCTAGCTCCACCTGGGAGGTAGGAAGTCACAGCCTCTCCAACTGTGGCTACAATAATGGGAGAAGGAGGGAAGTCAAACACTCTCTCTGACCTTGGATTTCCACTCTATAATGACATCATACTGTTTTCAAAGTCCTGCACTCTTTCTGCCAACCAGAAATCTGCTGCCTGGCACTTTTGACTATCTACAGCCTGGTGAGGACTTGGGAAGACATGTTTGAGCCACCAAAGAAAAATTTAATTTGCTTGACTCCTGGTGTTGTTGTTAATTGTGTTTTACTACATACTCTTCAGACACTGGAAACCCACAGATTGTATGTGTGGTGTCACTCTCTTAACGGCCCTTTTTATTACAGGGTCACCCCTTTACTGCCTAGGAGGCAAAGGGGTGACAGCGCGGGAGTGTAACCCCCCATACCCACCTCGCTCACAAGCTTGTTCACACTCTGGGCCCGTTTGAGAACCAGGTTGTCTTGGGCTGGAAGAGAATGATAATGCGCAGCGCCCCTCATCTTGTGCAGGTCCTGCCTGTATTTTATCTGAAAGAAACACACGAAGAAGATCTATAGTTGCCATTTCCATTCTCTGTGAGAAACGTATCTCCAAAATAACCCCAGATTTAATGTCAACATTTACTGAATAGAATTTTCTAAAGGCAAAGAATTCATGTGGACTTCTTCTTCCATTACATCTACAAACTACTTGGTCCTTCTTGAACTAAAATGATACTGGACCTTTTCACACTTCTTACGCATTACACTCTAATTCTGCATGAGAAAAAAAAAATGTAGTTCTAAAACGATCATGTCATTCCAGCCCAATTCAAACCCAGGTTCCAGTACCCTAACTCTAGCCTGGTAATGAGGCCATGTCTTGTACTTTCTTTCTTAGGCAAAAGTGGCGCCGTTCTGGCAAGTGGATAATTGACCCTTAGCAGAGTCAAGGTGAAGGGAAAAGGATCTTTTGAATGTGAGGTCCCTGATTAGAGGTCAAGTTCAAGTCAGACTGTTAAGGTCTGCAGTGAAGTTTCACTTTACCAAGTTTAATTATAGCCTATCTTTCAAGGACTGCTTGTTGGCTAACATTCTGCAAATAAAAATGACCTTATCATTGGGTTACGCCCAGTCTGATAATCATATAACCTATTTTAATCAGCTCTTCCGTTAAAATGCTCAACTTCTAAATGGGTTTTGGTTGAGACTCTTAATCCCTGCTTATCTGGCTGGACCAGCATTTGTACTTGCTTCAAAAGACCTAAAGTAAGTTGTGCTGTTTGTCCATATCAATCTGCTTGCAAAGCTGATAAATGTAAACAAAGACTTAACAGAAAAAAGAAGACATCAGAAAATGTGGATGGGAGTCGAGGGCTAGGCGAACATTCCCCTGTGGCTCAGCTCTAAGAAATGTGCCTGTGTGTAGGTTTCAGTCAGCACAGCTTTCAAAGTCTCATTGCTCCTCTATCTCTGGGGTGCCGCCAGTTGACCCTGCTTGATGGTACTTACATCACTAGCAAGTTCGTTGGCCTTCTTGGCATTCTGATAAGCTGGGGTGATCATGGCTGGGAAGCTGCCCTTTCCCCTGGGCTCATCATACTCCTCCAAGTCACCCTGCTGAGATAATCAAAACTTTGGGTGGTTATCAGAAATGATTGGTCCCAGAGCCTGTTCCCACAGAGGTCCATCCACACCGGCATTCCAGTGACCACCACAGGTGCTGTACCATGTGGTGATCAGGACACCAGACCCTGGAGTCAGGCCTGCTCACGGTGCACAGTACACAGCAGTAAATAAATGGTAACTATTATCATGATCATTATCTTTAGTTCCACAGGATGAATCAAGATACTCCCAGAATCCCAGTGCCATGGTGCTAGGGACTGTTCATGTCTTCCTGATAGCAGGGAAGTCCTTTGTTTCCCCTGGTCTCGAACATTATCTTACTTAGGTACCATGGCAGATCTGTGCACAGAGATGCTTTGACACCCCCTATACTGTCTCCCTCTGTGATGTGTGTCATGAAACTAGAAATGGGGTCTTTTGCCATTTTTGCAATTTGTGAGGGAAAACGTCACATCAGTTATCTGAAACGGGAGTAACTGAGCACTGAAGACAGAGGGTGGTAACCTTCGTCTTAACTTTTCCCTTCCTCTTCCCCACGCCAACCGTCCGCTCCCACAGAAACCTTCTCTTTCATGAAGCTCCCATCAAGTGACTGGGGCCACCCTTCCCTGGCAGCCAGAGGCACTGCAAGACCAGCTCAGATGCAACTTTCTCTTGCGTGTCCCCGATCCGCCCTCATCCCAGACCCACCCCGGGCAGAACCAGCTGCGCCCTCCTCTGCATTCTTGCTGCTCCATGCCCATAACTGTGTCCCCCAGCTCATGACTCCATCTTCCCGGGCCTCATCCGGGGCAGGACCCACCCTCCTCCAGCACCAGGACTGGACTGTGGCCCACACATTTTCTTAAGTAAAAGAATTGGGTCAAATTAAAATGTCTAGGCTTCCTTTTGTCCAGTCATGAAAACTGTTTAGCCTGAGTGCTCCTTTTTGCTTGACTGCCAGAATATTCTGGGCCAAATATAATAAGCAAAAACAAAAAACTCTTAAATTCTTTGGCAATCTGCTTTATGGGGTTTTTCCCCATCCTGGTCTACAGTTTTGTGCTTGTGGTTTTATGTGTGTGTGTGTGTGTGTGTGTGTGTGTGAGAGAGAGAGAGAGAGAGAGAGAGAGAATCTTTTTGTAAGATACCTGATCCTATTGGGGAGTTGATTGGTTACAAATGATAAATCTAATACACAGTCTAGTCATTTTAATGAGTCTAATTAGATGTTTAAAAGAAGCATGAATTGCTTGGCATTTCAGGCATTACAGATATTTATAGCTATCTGTCTGCCTCTCTCACTCCATCCTACCCATGCCCTGGCGAGTCACGCTAAATCACACAGTGAAATGCCACACCAGACTGAGTCCCCTCAGCAGCTGCTAACGGTGCAATCCAACGACACCCACTTTTATTCTTGTATTTGTTATTATCAAGACTGGAAACTTCCAAGTGTCCTAAAAATCAAGAACCAACTATGATCTCAGAAATTATATTTCATCCATGTGCATGGGCGTGCCTCGATGCTCACACTAAACATGTGTTAGAGCTAGTGGTGGAAGGACTGTCAAAATACAGAATAAAATATTTTGACGGCTACAGAAGCCAGATATTTCTTAATAACACTCATTTTTAAAAGTTGTCTCAAGCCTTCTAGACAACATTTAACATATGAAACCAGTAGAACCCATTGTTGTTGAATATAAAGCACCAAGAGAGCATGTAATCAACCTGTAGAATTTAATAAAATGGTCTTTTGAATTCAAAACCAAGCCTTCTTTTCCTCAGGACAACATTTGCAAAGGGGTCACTGCCCATGTCCACACATATCCTAAGACACATGAGTATGTGGCCACAACTGGTGACTTGTTTTTCTAAAGAGAAATAAATTCTTTTGTCATTTAATTTTATAGGTCCCGTATGAGGTAGAGTCAACTAATTCGTTGCCAAATAAATCAAACTATGCAGCTAAGGAAGACATTCATTTACTCAAACTCATTGAATGTCATGATGAACTAAACATAACCTGTCTTAATCTTTGGGTCTGTTCTTCAATAAATAGATGAGAATGGCTTATTCTTGGCTGAGCCACCATATTGATAGAGCTTCTTAAAGAAAACAGTGCTTGAAATCTGACTTCAAATCGAAACCTGTGTAATTATTTGTCTGCTACTTCCTGGCTTGGAAAATCCCCCATCCACACACAGGGCAAAGATAATCCACAGCCCGTCCCCTGGTTAAAGGGACATAGGCTATGTCACAGCTAGTAGGGGCCAAACTGAGAACTGGCCAGGGGCAGGCCAGTCTCCCAGGAAGTCATTTAGCTCATACCTGGCCCTCGGCTCCAAAGGCTGGACCCGCCATTCCTCTCATTTCTCTTTGATATTGTTGATGGTATCTCACCTGTTTGAAGGGAAAGGACAAACTAATTGAATTGAGCCTCCCATGCACAGGAGCCAGAGGGGGAAAAAAATGAGTGTTTTATGGAATGTTCTTTTTCTGCTTGAGTCTAGGGAATATGTCTTAGACATAGAAGTACCAGGTCATCGGCATGGCAAAAATGACTGAAAACTACGAGGGAAAGCTACTTCTTGGCTCCGGGATGCATGCGAGCGTAGACAGGAAGTTGGACTCCCCAGGCCCAGGTTAGCTGTCTGCTTCCTCCTTAACATGACAGCATTGCCACGGCCACTTACATCACTCGCCAGCTCGTTGGCCCTTTTGGCTATCTGATAAGCAGGCGTGATCATAGCAGGAAAACTGCCCTTCCCTCTCTGCTGTTCATAGTCCTCTGTGTATCTCACCTGGGAAAACAAGAAAAAGAAAAGACTGACTCACACGCCACAATCCCACTGTCTACCTGATGCTCTCAGGGAGGTGCCTGGCTGAGGGCTCCTGTGAAGGACACTTTGCCCATCCCCTGTCACAGCCCCTATGGCACATCACTAGCTTATGGCTTGATGGCATGTGCATCTCATTTACCTATCATTCCCAGCACTCAGCAAAGCATCTGGGGCATGGAGACGCTCAGCGTGGAGCTCAGTGTCTAATTGTGTTGCACCTGCTGTGGACCAGGTGCTGGGGCTGGGCTGAGCAAGGTCTCCAACCCTTGACCAAGAAAGCCCCTCAATCCAAGATCCACGACAAGGCAAGTGGAAATTGCTTATAAGGGGAAGCTGGATTTGTGCTTCAACCTCCCATTCAGAACAACACTGCATTCTTGGGTCTCAGTAGGCTGTGGGGCACTTAAGCTATGCCAAGGCAAGTGGTAGAAATTCTTTAGAAATTATGCTTTCTACTTTGCAGTGGCAAGAGGGATTTCTTTCCAGTGCATCGGCTCTATCTTCTTTGGCACTAACCTAATCTAACATTTTCTGTTTAGAGTTTTGGGGAGGTCTATGCTGACCGACTCATGGACTTGACCATCCTTGACCTTAGGAAGTCTTGCTGGCACTGCCGCCCCCTCCCAGGACTGGGATGCCTCCTGCATCCTCCCTCCCTCCTCCATCCCATCTTACATCACTCTGTAGCTGTCCCCCTGCCTTGGCCCGCAGCAGCTCAGGAGTATCCGCCACCGTGGAGAACTTGGAGATGTGCTCCTCATGCCCTTTCTTGTATTCCACCTGGTGAGGAGACGGCACAGAGACAAGTTTACACCCCCTCCCAGCCTCTGTGAGGACCTCGCCTTAGAGCTCTCCTGAATCTACACCATCAGGCCATGCTCCACACAGACCTGGGACAAGTCTATCATGGTCACAAAGGCACCTATGCACCATGCTAAATTCCAGAGAGCGCCAGGCACCGCTAAGTGTTAACCAAAGAGTAACTTGGTGTCCACAACTACTCATCCACTGGGATTATTCTTCTCCTTGCTTTTCAAATGAGCAGCCAGAAGAATAGAGAGGCTAAGTAATTAGCCTGTGGCCACACAGGAAATATGTGATAGAGCTAGGCTTCAAATCCCAGCATCCTAGTTCCAAAATCTGAGCTCTTAACCAAAAACTACACCAGACTTCAGGAGGACCTGCCATCTGGTTGATAAAAACGAGTGTCCTTAATACTAAAGCAACTTTAAGAAATCATTAGGTCCATTCTGGATGAGCTACATACAGGGTCTTTTCTCCATTTTGGAGATATGGCCCAATAGAGGCAGAGGATAAATGAAAATAGTGTTTTAATTTCTCCCTAACACAACACTAATAGTTCCTACTGCACCAAAACACCATCTTATATTATTTTTTCTGAATAACAGAGCTTATTTAATGACAAAATTGAGTACAATCAAAGGTGAATCAACTCAGGACACTCACCTGGCTGGCCAGCTGGTTGGCTTTCTTGGCCCTCTGATAAGCAGGTGTGATCATGGCCGGAAAGCTCCCCTTGCCTCTCTGCTGCTCATAGTCTTCTGGATACGCCTGTTGGCCAGAAGCAATGGCAGCGTGAGAATCAGTAAGATACCGGAGGAGAACGAATCGGACCCACAGAGCTGGCTTCGAAAGAATAGGAGAACACTTCAATCACTTGGAATAAGTTTGAAAATGGTGCTTGAGTAACACCATCAACACCAAGGAGCTCACATTCCCTAGGTCAAAAGGTATCGCCTGCAGGATTTACACCAAATTGGGGGAGCCTGGTTCAACCCCACAGGTGTCCTTTGACTCCAAGGCTGGCTTGGCGGCAGCACAGCCATTCACACGGGAGACTTTGCGGAAACTGGTCTGCTCCAGAGAGTTCTACCACACCAGGAGAGGGAGGGCTCACTTGCCCCTCCACGCTTTCAGATTGGATAGTTTTCCTAATAAAACATTTCACCTTAGCGATCATGTTTCTATTGCTTTCTTCCCACTCCCTAAAGGAAGAGTCAGCAAGACTAATGGTATTTTCCAAAGTAGACTCTTCAAAGGGTCGGTGTGTGAGAGGGCCAGGGGCACGGTGTGCAAACAGCTGGGGACTTCTGCACTGGGGCTACTGGAACACTTTCTAGGGTCTCACAGTTTGGGGGGGTGGGTCCTGGCTTAGCGTGGGCCAACAGGCTGACATCCCTGTGGTAGAACTAGGGAAAATCTGCTTCTTTCCCTTTTCCAGCTCCTAGAAGCTCTGACATTCCTGGGTTCCCAGCCCCACAACACTGTGACCTCTCTCTGTCCTTATCATCTTTCCTAGAGTGGCCCCTCCTGCCTCCCTGTCATAAAGACCTTGTGGTTATATTGGGCCACCCGAGAATCCAGGTTCTTCTTGTCTCAAGACCCACAACTTAATGACACCTGCAACATCTCTCTCACATGTAAGGTGACACGCACCCAGGCTCTGGGAATTAGGACAGGGGACTGTTTGGTGGGTACGGTATTCCTCTGCTGCATTTCTCAAAACAAAGGGAGATTTCAGCCAATTGCTAACTACTTGCTAAAGCAATCACTAAGGTGATTCCTAGGGCCCTTACCTCACCAAGAGACTGTCGGGCCTCAACCATCCTTACGATTTCGGGGTCTGGCAGAGCTCCTGGGCACCAAGCATTGCTTTCCCCATATCCAGGCCAGTAGGCTCTCTGCAAAGGAAGCGCAAGATGCTAAACACATGCCTTGCACACTTGGTTGGCAAGATCCCCCATCCACCCCGCACTCCCAGCAGCACTCACATACACTGTCCAAATAACATCTTCTTTAAAAACCACAAGCTCCTATTGGTATGTGAGAAGTCTTCACTAACTAGCATGTTTGTTTCCTCAGACTAGAAGATGACCTAATATCCTAAGTGATAGAAATTTGTGAAATACACTGATGTTATAGAAAAATGTTCAAATATAACTTAACATCTTTTGCTCTTCTTTGCACTTGACTGGGCTGTGGGGAAGGAAGAGGGTCCCTGCAGACAGCCAACCTGAGATTAATCAGTATTATTCAGACAAACTTCAAAAACCTACTTTGTGTTATGTGCCTATTAATAATTTTTTAAAAAGGAAAAAAAAAAGAAGGAAGACAAAGTTTCTTTTTGAAGGTATTTACCGTTGCAGATAAAATTAACATAGGAAAAAACAATTAGAAATCATTTATATGTAATCATGTTCTTTAAGGATGATGGACACAGTGAGAGGTTTTTAAATGTGCCTCTGTATGAGAAGGCCCCTGCCTTTGGTAGAAAGATAAAATTTTAGCTGGACCTTCAGGGCCAAGGTCAGTTAACAGGGCAGAGGGAGAGGGAAAGGCATCTATCTCCTCTAGGTCAGTTCCATGAGGCAGGGATGTTCATGCTCCATTATTAATGGATCCCCAGTGTCTACAACAGTGCCTGGCACACAGTAGACCCAGTAAATATTTGTTGAGTGATTCCCAGTAGTGTGGGCGGCCATGAAGGAAAGTAGAAGGCAGGTGGAAAAGACCCAGGAGCTGAGTTTAACTGACATGAGGGAAAAAGATAGGGAGCCAGTCAGACAGGGCAGGCTGGACAGGTTGGGCAGAACCAGCCTCTGGAAATCTGAAAAAATACTTGAAAATATGCTCAACTGCACTAGCAAGCAGCAAAATCTCGATTAAAACAAAATACAGATGGTCAAAATATCTGGTAAAACCAAGTATTGGTGAGAGTATAAGAAAACGGGTCATAGTCTGCCTGTGGGAGAATAAATGCACAACTGTTTTAACTCTGAAAATTAAAAAGGCACACACCCTGGACCTAGCAACCTTATTTTCATTATCTATTCTATAGAAACACTCCCTTTTATCCAAAAGAGGCCATGAAAATGAGTGTTCATTGCAACTCTGCATTAGGGAAAATATCCCTGCCCATCAATAGGATGCCATGGTACAAGCGTCTGAACCATGCACCATGCTACACCGGTCCACCACAGCTTGGAAGGCTGCCAATGTGGAAATGTCTCCAAGATATTTGTTGAGTGTGAAAAACAATGCATGTTGTTTCATGAGAAAATAAACATAGGCCTTTCAAAAGAAATGTGTGTGAAACTATCAATAAAAATAATAATAGCCAATATTTATTTTATCTACCACTGTCCTGATATTTTTGTAGGTATTTTATCTTAATTTTCACAATAGGCTCCGTGAATTAGGAAGTTTCTGAAGTTCATTTTAAAGACAAGAAAACTGAAGCAAAAGAGTGTTTACATAACTGAGTCAAGGTCCTTCAATAAAGATAGGTATGTTCAAATGTAAGTAGTTGAAAGTCAGATAAGTGATAGGCAGGTAGATAGATGATTGATAAAGCTAAATGATTGATAGATCTAAATAAATAGAAAATAGACAACAGATAGCTAGATGATAACTAGAGACAGGTAACTGACAAATAACATATGTAAACAAAAAATAAAGTTAAGTCTAGGATACCCAAAAAGTGATTACAGTGGGTTCTTCTAAAGTGAGGGAACTGGATCGGAGGTGGTGGATAAAGGGTTAACTTTACAGTGTATAATTTTTTTATAATAAGAAAAATGCAAGTATTATGGATGTAATTAAAACTAGATGACTGAGGGATTCTGAAACGAGGAGGCTGTCAACAGAGAGGGTGGTGGGACGAGGAAGTCGGGAACATACAAGAAGCCGTGCGTGACCAGCGTGGGCACAGGAGGCTGGGGAAGGCGAATGTGCACGAGGCAAAGCCATCGCAGGAGGCCCTCACAGAGGTCCAGGTAGAAATGATGAGGATCCGAGTGGAGAGGGTGGCCTGGAGGGAAGGGCTGGGGCAGAGTGGAGGACCAGAGGAAGAAAGGGCAGCGCTGGTTGCAAGCCGGGGTGTGTGTGTGTGTGGGGGGGCTATTCCCAGGGACAGGAACATAAGGTTGGAGGGACAAGAACTTGGACTGGACAAGACACAGTTGAAGTGCTGCCAGGCATTGATGGAGGTCTCTTTCATAGCTGGTTGAATTTACAGAAAGGACAAAAGAAAACTTAATTGATTTTCTGTAGAAGTGACATTGCTATTACTACTGCTAACCGTCATCATCGTCATCATCCAACTCATTTGCATAGCCTGCCGTTTCTCTTTTTCCCAAGCCCTCCATCGCTCCTCTCTCACCTCGTTCACCAGCGGTTGCCTGTGAGGTGCATCGGGTCCATCCCTGGATTTCATGTCCCAGTGAAAAACCGATCTAAACTGTTCACCATCTTCTTGGTCATGGGTCTGCATGAACATGGTGAAGATGAACATGGTGAAGATGTTGTTGGTAACATTTCCATTCAGAGAAGAGTAAGAAAATAAATAAATAAATAAATAATAACACGGAGCTAAATTGAGGGGGATCTTTCCCAAGTCTTGACCGTAAAGTATCTTCCCCAAGGCACACTGCGCTGCCCATCTTGCTGTGGTCTTATCTGTGCCACCAGCTAGGTGGCACGTATTGTGCTCCTGCTCTGTGCCAAGCTGTGTTGAGCAGGGTGATTAACAAGACTGAGGTAAAGTCTCCATGAACTTAACACACAACACATAGTATTCAGGTTGGGGTGACCTGTGAAAATGTTGGACAACAGAGTAATGTTCTTTGCTTCATTCTGTGTGACCATCACCCAAAGAGTTCACTAAAACGCTGGCTCACCAGTTTCATGGGAGTATTTTATTTCCTCATGGACAATTTTACCTCTAACATCTCACTCTATAATATACTTTGAGTTGATTTTTGTGCACAGGTGTGAGGTAGGAGGCAAGGCTCATTTTTTTTTTTCCATACAAATATCCAATCTCTCCAGTATTTTCTTGGAAGATCATTCTTGTTACACTGAATTGCAGTGGTGCCTCTGTTGTCATTTGAGGGACCACATCTGAGCAGAGCAATTGCTGGGCCTTGTATTCAAGACAACCCTGGTCTTTCCATTTTTGTACCAATTCTCCACTGAATGAATGAGTTCGACTTTTATAGTAAATCTTGATAACTTAGGATAACCTAAGTCCTTCAATTTTGTTCTTCAAGTCTTAGAATCAGTCTGCCAGTGTCTACAAAACACACCATGATTTTTTATTGAAATGATACTGAAAGATGTAGCAGCACAGATGGCGCAGACACATGTATCTCAGTTTGGTCAGAACTGACACACTGTCAACATCTTCATCACTTGGGGTAGGCAAAGATTTCTTCAAGAAAACATGGAAACTAACCACAAAAGAGAAACTTGGGTCTTAGGTTCAAATGAAGGTAGCCCAATTTATTAGGTCTGAGATAGATAGGCCCAGATATCTGCAATTCTTAAAAGCTGAAGTTTAAATCCTTAATTTTATAGATAATAAGGAAACAGACCTGGAGAAAAATACACCCTCAGGGATCCTCGTTTCCCATCAAGGGAACTTTTTCTTGCCTGACTTTCCTGGCCTACTACCGCCTACTGTTGCTTCATGCTGCTCCAAGGTGCACATTGTTAAATCCGTAAATGCTGACACCTTTACCGGCTGCTTTCCGAGTATTTGAAGGAAGTACCACGAGCATCACATAGACTTAAGGCAGGGTTTCTGATATTTTGGGGACCAGTTAAATCTTTTTTGTGGGGAAACTTCTTGAGCATTGCAGGGCATTCAACAGCACCCCTGGTTTCTACCCACCAGATGCAATAATTGCCCTTCCCAGCTGTGACAATCACAAATGTCCCCAATTCCACTGAGGATGGACAAGAGGAGAGCCATAGTGTGACCAGTAACGTCCAGCATTTAGGACTAAAGTTCAAACTCTGAATAGGTGAGAACACAGATGATTATTCTTCTAAAAATTCCACTCACACCTATCAAACACGACATTCTGTCTTAGTAAATATTTATTTATTTTTCAAAGAAGGGCATTTTGGAAACACAGAAACGTAAGTCTGCTGCAAATGCCAGCTTAGAATCTGTGCCCTCTTTTCTCCTTCACCACCATCCCTGAAGCATCTCTTTCTTTCCTCTGTTTTCTTAGCTCATGCACAATGATTTTTTTAAAACTTTCATTGGCAAAGTCTTTCAGAGACATAAGGGGCATAAAAAATAACCCATCACACCCCCTAGATTGGTTGCATAAAAGTCTTGCGGGAGCAGATCTGGGGCCTAGAAGGGACATAGCTGACCATTTAAAATTTTCCCTGGTGGGAAAGGAGAAGAAAGGGATCTCAGTAGTCATTTGTACATACACACGCACACATCCACACACATACCATTTACACATCTGTACACACGCACACACATGTACACGTGTACGTGTATACCACACACGCCTGAAGACAGTGTGTGCACATATATATACACACCACATGCACACACATACATGCAAAGGCATATACACATACATATGCACATATACACATTCATACCTAGCACACACACATATACATATGCACACACACACACCATGTACACATATGCGATACACTTTAATATGTAGACACACATACACCCATGCACATATCACATGTACATATATGTATGTGTGTGCCCACATATTCATACCTGCATACACACATACACGCACTCCCCACATACACACATATGTCCACACACACACAGTCATATAGTCACATAAATTCACACAAATAGACACGCTCAGGCCTCCTGGGATGCCCACATGACTTCCTGTGGCTGGAAGCAGAACCTAGCCTCGAGCCAGGTTGGACCTGTCACACACAGTTAAAAGAAAGAGAGTTTAGCACTGCAGCAAGGTAAATCCTGTGTGACCTGTTGCATGACTGTAAAGTGGAAATGCCAGCTGCAGCTCGGGTAGGGTTGGAAGATGCGACACGACACGACAGTCTTTCTGTAGAGAGTGTGATACATGCAAGAGCATTCTGTAAACACATCTCCCGTTCACAACTGTAAAACCATCTGGATAGGTGCAAACATCAACAAGTATTTTTTTGCTTCTGGAGAGTTTGCCACCTTCTAGTTAGATATGGAATTGGGCCGATGACAAGAATTCTGCAGTCAGAAAGATCTGGATTTGTACCCATCGAGCTGGATGAACCTGGGCAGGTTACTTAACCTCTCTGAGCCTCAACTTCCTCAACTGCAATATGACACTAGGACAGAGGTTCTCGTGAAGAATACATGAGAAAACAGAGAACTCAGCTGAGTTCCTGGCACTGTTGAAGTAAGAGCTAAATTACACTTATTGTAATTTCACATAGCTGCCCGCAGACATCAAAAGATAAAAATCAAAGTTCTAAGAGGCTTAGTCTTCTTAGTAACCTAGGATTGCTAGTGGATTCTTAAGGCTTGTGGATCTTTAGAAATCAATGAGGGATGACCAACTGTCTGGGCCTCAATTTCCTCAACAGTAGAGTAGGAAAATAATAGGATCTACTTCATTGGTTTGTGATGTGTAGGAAGTGAATTAAACAAGTCTATTATGCTTGTTAAATAAACATAATGTAAACTGGCCAATAGTGTGGAGCACTTAGTGACATAAAGTTTTCCCGGAGCAGATGTAAAGAGTCACAGGGCAAGGGCAGTCACTCCGTCTAATATAGATTCTCCTGATGGTGAGGCCACTGTCAGTATAAGGGGTGAGGGGTAACACCAACAAGGGACACGGGGTAAGGAGAGATTATTAGAGAGCCCTCCACCTCGCTGGTAATTTTCTAATTTTAGAAAGTTGCTAACCGCCATCCCACAGAGCTATTTCTCACCCGGCCAGGGCCAGAGAACTTCAATGAGTCATCACTTTAAGAGATGCAGGAGTTCCATCAACGGCTAGTTATTTGACAAAACTTCACTGTTGATGTTTCAAAAGGGAAAAGGGGTCAGGCTCATCAACACGGCCTCTGCATCCACCTCCCGCTTCCCCTCCCAAAGCCAGTCTCATTTCCAAATCCAAACATCTTTGACCTCCCCCTACCCGCAGGGGAAAGACAGGCTGCACATAATCTTAAGCAATTAATGAAAGAGAGGTTTCAGAGTGTGGAAGTGGAAGTTTTGAATGTTCTGTACCAAAATATTACAGAGGAAAGAAAAGAAGGGCCCTTGTAATATCTTCCAACCCTGCAAATTTTGCTTTATGTATTAAGCACTAGCGTACGCAAGGCCTATTCAACTAACACCATCTGCCCAGAGCCGGTCAGACAGAAAGATTATATTAGAATCAAGGATCAAATACTGAACCCAGATTATCCTGTGTATTGGCCCCAAATGTTGAGGGAGGACAAAGAGCGACATGTGCTATTTAAATACACTTTGCATGGGTCTGTGGAGGAAATAAACCATCCCCTACAGAGATCCACTTAGAAACCTAACAGGTGCCTAAGCAAAGGGATTTTCTTAAAAGGCTATTTTGAAATGTAAAAATTAAGTGACTTACCCCACCCACGGCTCCTGGAATCTTCTTCGCATTTAGATTTAATGGCGTGTGATAGACACTAGTGAACGTGTTGTTCTTGGGGTTATGGCTACAAAAATGAGGTATAAATCAAAATCAGGAACACCCCCTTATCCAAGATGATTGAATGATTATTCTTAATGGTACTGTTGATTTTTTAAAATCAGTAAATATAAAATTTAATAATTAAGTTCATAGTTTTCTGGTCAAAAAAGTCTTAAAACAAAAATAAAACCAATTAAATTCAGCACATAAGGACTTAAAGATAAACTTTAACTGATCACTTGAGAGCTTTCTTAAAAAACCTAGGAAAGGATTTGAAAGTGACTTTAAAAATCTTAGAGTGCTCTCTGCCTATCTGCTGGCAGTTAAACTGCACAACACTTAACAAGTGAATAAGAATTTATTGTAGATAGATTTGATCTTTAAGAAATTTGGAATTCTCTACCCACTGCATAACACCGCACTTTGGATCTTTTCCGTGATTGGATGTGAGTGGACACTTTGGGGACATTGCTTGGATTTAACCGTGGAGGGCACAGGTTGCTCCTTTAGGAGACTACTTGTCAAAAAATGAACAAAACTCAAGCGGCAGGGAAGGGGCATCAGACACTTACGCGTGACAGTAGGGCTTTTTCTGGTGACTCACGAAGTTATTCACAGTCAGCATCATCTTGCACACTTCACAGTGGAAACATGCTTTATGCCATATCTAGAAATCACAGAGAAGACTCAGTGATTGTTTATCCCCTACCCCAGGCTCAGGATTCCTATATATTCTGGGTTTTAAAGATTGAGATGTAGGAATAAAATGGTGATTAAAAAAATTTAAAAACCACACACACACATATAATTATTTTATGTTAAATAAATACAACTTTTTTTTTTTTTGAGGCAACCTAGAGGACACGGAAGTGGGTAGAACCTAACGAAGGTAGAAAAGTACATCTTTCTCCTGTGGTTCAGAAAAAGCCACATATCCATATGTAAGAAGACAAGTATCCCATGTTTGTCATTATTCCCAAAGGCCAGGCTGTGGCTACTGACCTGGTCGATGCAGCTGATCTTCTCAGCAGGATACACCCCATAGCCACACCTGGAGCAGGCCTGCACGTTCATCTTGGGGTCTGAAGAATGAAGACAGGGGCAGACAACAGGCGAGAAATCCAAGGAGAACCCCCAGGCTACTTGCTCAAGTCTTCCAAAATCCCCACGACTACAAACTCCTATGGGCTCCTTGATCCAGCGTTCAGAATCCAACGTCCACTTTCCTTTACTGACCTTCTGGTTTGAGTCAGCAGTTGGTTGGTTTTTAAAGCCACCACTTACTCAAGGGGCTATTTTGGCAACTCGCTCTCAGCACGCATGCGTCTGAGAAATAAGGTGGAGGTATTTCTAGCTGACGGGCTTCTCTAAATAGAAGAGTGAACTCACACAACAGCATCATGTTTATGTGGACAGCCAAACCCTGGGGTAGGACCAGGCAGCGGGTAGTAGTCGAACAGTAGCTGTGATCACAACCCAAGAAAAGAATCTGGAGCCTATGCCACGCACCACCCGTGATCTAATTAGAAAAGCTGGCTGTAGGCATTCTGTGACTAATGCCAAGAGGCCAGCTCCCGAGAACTCAGGAAGTCAAACAGGACTGATTCACTCCCCTGGAAGGGCAGAGCTCATACGTGAATGTTAGCTTTATCTACTAGAAACACTTAAACATCAAACATTTTTACTTAAACAACAGTATAAGTGAAAAATTAGTAAGATAAATTGTGGGGAGCATCCATTGGGATGCAAAATGGCAAATGAGAACTCTTAGTGCTCAGGCCTTTGTATTCTGTCCTGTTCCAAACAGGACTTTCTGCTTGTTCTCTTGTGTTGTGGGCCTTCAAAAGTGTAGCTTGAGGACAAAAATCTCTTCCCCCTCACTTTGTGACACTCTCACTGCCTTCCGTCTCAGCTTAAATGTCACCTTGTCACCTTATACAAAAATGCTCCCTCACCTGCCACCACCACCCCAAGCTCATTTACCTTCTAGTCCTTACTTCAAGCTTTAGGATCTTCACTGTAGTTATTACCACCTTAAATATGAATGTATTTATTTTTAATTCTATCACCCCCATCAAAATACAAGCTCCACCAACACAGGATATTTGGTCCTTGTTGCCATGTCTATATTCCCGGAACCCACCGCAAGGTCTGATACCTAAAGAGTATGCGATAAATATTTATTGAGGCTGGACACAGTGGTGCACACCTGTAATCCAAGCAGCTTGGGGGGCTGAGGCAGGATGAATCTCAAGTTCAAAGCCAGCTTCAGCAAAAGCAAGGTGCTAAGCAACTCAGTGAGACTCTGTCTCTAAATACAATACAAAACAGGGCTGGGAACATGGCTCAGTGGTTGAGTGCCCCTGAGTTCAATCCATGGTACACGCAAAACTTTTTTTAAAAATGTTTATTTAGTTAATGAACTAAGTTAATACTCATCCCACCATGCCTGTAGAAGCCAGGTTTGAAGTCACAGGACCTTCCCAAATGGAGGAGAACACACCTCATCCAAAAACCCCAAACTCCTCAGACCCAGCCATCTGTTATCACAGGGAATTAGTAACCAGTGTTCCCAAATGTTCTGATATATCCAGAGAAGCTGAAAACATGCATTTACACACAAAATTACCTCTTTTATATAACAAAAATGGGCATAAAACAATTAAACAGGGCCATAGGTAGTATCTTTCTGGCAGGCTACCAATTAGCAACCTTTGATCTCAATGCTCTGAGATTAGGCTGGGTGTCACCAGGTCAGGTGGAGAGAGGTCAGTAGTATTTTTGTGGGATATTGGGACATCCACAGGAGAGAAAGTAAGTGAAGAAGAATAATGTTCCCATGAGAACAGGCGAGTTTCAAGTTCTCCCCTGTGGGCACAAAGCTGCTGTCTGCACCAAGGGAAGGGGACCCATCAGGGACTCCAGGCTGCGCAGACTCTCTTGAGATGTAGCTTGGGTAGGTGATGAGGCAGCAGGGTTGCCACGAGCCAGAGCAGATGCGAAATGCAACTCCAGATGTTTTGCTCTCCACCAAATTTACCAAGTCTTACCTGGCTATGGGGTGGGAGCCCCCAAAATCACTGAGAATGCACTTGCCCCCAGTCTGGGGGCCTGGGGGACTGAGAAATCAGGGTCGACTGCATTCAAGGAAAAAGCCGTGAAACATTTTTTTCCTTGCCAAAGGTGGTGATGCAGCCCTTAGCTGTCACCCCTTCTCGGTCACACTCGGGAAAACACGGATGCTGCAAGACAGCTGCTTAAGTTGACTTGCTCTGTCACTTCTGCTGTCAGATGTCAGAAATCAAGAGGAGAAACCCCCATCAAACTGGAAACGGGATGGTTTCCACTCACTGCCAGGCAAAATAGTCGGGCTGATGCTGTGTTTTGGATGTGACCAAGTTTCATGTGCTGGAAACTTCATTCTCTATGCCACAGGATTGGGAGGTGGGCCTAATGAGGGGTGATTGGTGGATTAATGTCATCGCCTGAGTGAGCTGCTCCCTCTTGCCCTCTGGCCTCTGTCATGAGATGACACAACATGCAGGCCTTCCAACTTCATGCTGTCGGACCTCCCAGCCTCCAGAAGACTGTGAGCCAAATACATTTCTGTTCCTTACAAATTACTCAGTTGTAAGCATTCTGTTACAGAAGTAAAAAAAACCGACTAAGACAACAGACACTGTGCGTGGACCATGCCCCTCTCCCATTCTGCACAGCCCCCTCCCTTCCTGGGCCTCCATCCCTCCCTTTGACACAGGTTACAGCAGGCCATTGGAGACCCAGTCGATGAGCACACCAAGGGCTCCTCTGGTCACAGGGATTGGTTCAAACAACATGTGGCCTTAGCCTGGATTCTCCAGGACACAGAGCCCGAGGTCAAGGCTTACGTGGCAAGGACTTTACTATGCAGTGTAATCCAGGGAGCAGGAATAAGTGGGCAGGAAATGAATGAGGGGCATGGTCAGTAAGAGGTTTGGTTCTCAAGTTGACCAGCACCTGCTACAAGTTGAGTATCCCTCATCTAAAATGCCTGGGAACAGAAGTGGTTTGGATTTCAGAGGGTTTTTGTTTTTGTTTTGTTTGTTTTTGTTTTGGAGTATTTGCATATACATAATGAGTTATCTTGGATTTGGGAAGCAAATCTAAACATGAAACTCATTTATGCTTCATTTACACCTTATACGCATGGCTGGAAGATAATTTTATACATTTTTTTTTTAGATTTAGTTTTTGAACCCAAGACCTCACATGTTTGGCAAGTATTCTACCACTGAGGCACGTCCCCAGCCCTACACAATATTTTAAATAATTTTGATCATGAAACAAAGTTTCACAGAATAAAATTTTCTATTCATGGTATCATCTTGGTGCTCAAAAAGTTTGCTGTTTTGGAGTTTGGGATTAGGGATGCCCAATATGTGTAAGCTATATTAGATCACTAGATCTCCATCTTCAGAAACCACATAAATGACTGCTACCCAGTCTGTGATCGGCTTTCTCTCCTGTTAGTGAAAGATTTGGGGCATTAAGTCCTTTATTCTTCATGCCGTGTATGTGTCCAGAGAGTCCCAGAGCCTGTCATGTCTTACTGTCAATGGGAAAACCCCAACAGCAGCAGAACCCTAAAGACACTGTGGTTTGAGTCCATGAGAAGATGCCAGAGCCCTCCTAGAGCTGGGTGCCACCAGTGTGGCTGGGTTGGCATAAGTAGGCACAGGGCCTTGACAGGTGATGCCAAGTGGGTCTGAAGGAGCAGCTGAGAGGCATGTGACGCTGTCCCATCAGCAGAGTCCAGGATGGGGGCCTGGGGGTGGATCAGGTAGAGCTTTGTGGAGCCTCCATCTGGATGCTTCTGCAGCACCACCCCATGTTGCTTTGGCTGTTTTAAGTCTTGGCTCAGGGAGCTGGTGACCAGTGAAAAGCTGAACAGCCTTTTGTTCCACGTGAATGACTGTTGCATTCATGGGGCACTCGGTTTCCCTTTGAACTTAAATGTAGTGTTCCCTTTTTACCTCTTGATAAATAAAAGAGCAGACCCCTTGAGTCAGCTGGTCAAGATCTTTTTGTGTCTTGATTGTGTCATCCCGAGCATGAGGCAATTCTTCCCAGCTCCAAAATCATTTCCTGCACTCTCAGGGCTGCATCTATGGCCTGGTTTTGAAATTACAGAGGTGACAAGGGTCAAATGAGGGGACAGCTACTGACCCCTTATTCTATCACTGCTGCTCAGGATAGACTGGGGCTGTTCCTCCCATGCCAGGAATTCATGTCTGCCGTGGTTCATGGTTCCAGCAGAGCTGGAAGCCAGAACTTGGGTACAGATAGCTTGTTTGGGAGATGGTCCCACGGACTAAGGAAAGAAGAGTCATTAAAGTGAGTTTATTACGGCTACAGGCAGTTGGGGCTCGGTCTTGCTGGGGACCCTTTGGGAAAGTGTATAGAATGTGCTCAGAATCATCCCACTGAAGGATGGGGGTCTGGGAAGCTTGTCCATTCATGTCTCATGGCCCATTGCTGAGTGTTACCCCTATACCTTTAAATCCCCCTTTGCCTTTAGAGTAGCAGGTCTGCAGGAGCTGCAGGGACTTCTGGGGTGGGCAACATGCATGGAAGGAGCTAACCTTGGTGAATGGAAGGGAAGACACATGGGGTGTTCAAGAGCCGCTCACTCAAAGAAGCTGGCCATGGGCTGGGGAAAGGGCAGCTCTCCTGTGAGATGAAGCATGCACTCCCCATGCCGCTCCTCAGAGCCCATGGTGCCGACTCGGTTCCCTCCTCCCCTCCTCTGCACCCTACAGTCAATACTGTGTTCCCACACTTGGGGTGGAGAATTCACAAAGCAGAGCCCTGTCTCCAGCGCTCACGCTCTCTCACCTACCCTTACCTCTGTTCCTGGGCATACAGGGCCAAGGCTGAATAATAAAACCCAACTGCGGGGGCTGCCTTTTCCTGGGCCAGAAGCCTCCCCTACTGAAGCCTCTCTCGTGGATGGCAGTCTTTCCCCTGTGTCCTCTCATGGTCTCCCCTCTATGTGTTTCTGTGTCCAAGTTTCCACTTCTTAGAAAGAAAAAAGTCATATTAGGTTGGCGTCCACCCTTATGACCTCATTCTACTTCTTTAAAAACTTTACCTCCAAAAACAGTCCCATTCTGAGGAATCGGGGGTTAGATAAACTCACACAAAACATAACAACGGAACATGCCACTACCCCTGGAGCTGAAATGGGAACCCAAGAAGGATTCCCCACCAGGGCTGAGATCCAAACCTTGTCGGAGGGAGCACAGCTGTGACTCACTGGATGGCAGAGAAGTCACTGTGGTGTCATGCCAGTGGAACTTGCTGGAATTGCTTTCTGGAACTTTCTGGAAGTCAGTCCTCTAGATGCCAGGGAGAGAAGTTCTTGGAGAAGTATCTCAATGGAGGTACTCTGCTACAAAACCACCTGAGGGGGGTGCCAAGGAAAACTGCTGGCTGTGTGGTGCTCTGACCATGAGCCACTCTATAAGAAGCTGGTGCTGAGAAGCCAGGTCCTCTGCAGGCCACACCAGGCAGAGAACCAGGAAACAAAGCTTTTTCCACCCGCCATGTCTCTCCAGCGCCCCCTACAGACAAAGGGAAACTACTAAGGGCCCAGATAAATTTTCACAGAACAGACAAAAAGGATGATTTGGAAGTTGAGAGGCCATTAGTTGATAATAATTACAACATGAATTGCTCCTTTAGGGAAGAGTTTCTGCCTGAGCTTCCCATGCCCCACACCTGGCAGAAACCTGCTGGTGCAGAGAGGTGGTTTGGGCTTGCTGGTGCTGAGTCTGGTATTTCCTTTTTAATTTTTTTTTTTTTTTAGTTTTTTTAGATGGACATGGACAAAATATATTTATTTTATTTATTTATTTTTATATGGTGATGAGGATAGAAGCCAGTGCCTCACACTTGCTAGGCCAGTGCTTTACTAGTGAGCCACGACCCCAGCCTGAGCCTGGTGTTTCTGAACATCTTGGGACATCCTTCAGTGGGGGTCCTATGCTAAGTCATGGTTGGCCTGAGCTGGAGAGAAGTGGAGAAGGAATGGTTGGTGGCCAGCAGGTGCTGTGCCCAGCAGGTAGAGCCAGAGAACTAGTGGGAGCCTGGTCAGCAGAGCAGAGGGCTGGAGGGAAGGCCCAGAGGGACCTGTCCAGGAGCAGCTGCAAGGACAGCCCTTGGGAAACCATCCAAATAGAAGGGGCTGGGGATGTCTTGAGAGTGAGGAGCGGGAGGCTCATGCTATCCTCCTGTCATTATAGAAAGGAAGCATGGAACAATTACATGACGGGGGCTGGGGGTGCAGCTCAGGGGAAGAGTGCTTAGGGCTAAGACTTGGGTTTTATCCCAGCACAACAAAAGAAAAATATTAAATAAATCGTTAAAAATGACAATGGTCCAAGGCTGGAGACACCGAGGAGGTATATTCAGAAGGCAGTATTGTGTGGATTCAAAATGTCAGTACACTTAAGGAAACATTCAAAATGGTTTCTTCCCTTCCAACTTTCTGTGACTTGTTGATACTGTGATAATCCAGCCTGAGAACAATAACACTGGAGTTTCACACACCCACCCACAATAAAGTACCAGGGGTTAGAAAAGGTTCCCCTTTCAAGCAACCTATCCATTTGAACCAGCTATGAATTCCTGAAGGCCAACCCAGCGTTAACACTTATGGTGCAGCTTTCTTGGGGGTGGAAAATTCACTGTTTTTCTAGGCACCATGATCCTGGTTCTGCCACTAGCAAGCTCGAGTGTGGGCAGCTTCTCTGCCTGATTCCTCATTATCAAATGAGCAGAGATTAATTGTTATGTCCCCTTCTCACTTCTAGCATAGTTTCATTGTATTTCAGAAAACCCTCCAATATCCCAGCCTTGCAAGTTACATACATCACAGTAACTTATCTGCTTTATCAACAGGATCCTTGATTTCTCAAATGATTCACAACCATTTTTTTTAAATAAAATTATCTTAGTATCTAAAATGGTTTAACTCCAAAACTTCATGAACACTGGTATTAAATAGGAATGTGGGCACCTGTATTAGGAATCATGTTAAGTGCATATTAAAAATACGGGGACTCAAATGTATGATATGTCAAGATCATTGTACTGTCATGTGTAACTAATTAAAACAAATTAAAAAAATAAATAAAACAAAATTTAAGTGGAAAAAAATATGTGGGAATTTAGGAATGTACAGGAGTTTATCAATTATAATTATTCCCTTACTCTTACTCCAGTCTTTCTTGAAACCAAGTGATCTTACCTGGTGAAATTTTAGAGATAACACTGACGTTTCAGGCACAAGGGAGAGAGAGCCGGCAAGCAAAATCAGCTGAGGTTATTGCCTCATGTCAACCAAAAGGGGAAAGAGGGCGTGTGTTGGAGGGTCTGGGTGGAAGTCAATCTCTCTGCTTTGGGCTAACTCACGGTCACACACCCACTGCTGGCACTTGGGGGCGCTCCGTAAACACTTCTTGAACGATTCTGGTACAACGTCTAGGCAAACTGTCTGGATTGCGAGGTGCTAACTTGCTGGAGAGAAAGTAGAGTTAGCGTCCGCGGGAAGGAGGGCGCCCTCACGAGTGGAAGCGACGTCTGGAGGCCTCTAGACCACAGCGACCTCGCAGCTGGCCCAGGGGCTCGGTCTTGGGGGAAGGTAACAACATCGTATGAGGCGCGGAGCCCCTGGGGGATGCGAACTGCACATGCTGGGGTCTAGGGTCTGGCCAGGAGACAAGCCCTCCGGCTTTGGGAACTGAGCCTTCAAGTTGGTGCGAAGGCCCAGGTAGAGGTACAGACTGGAGGCAGGGTAGGAGGGGGTGACAAGACAGAGTCCCCATCGCTGCGAGTCAATTTGAGCGCGGCTGACTTTGCAGAATGTGCTTTCCGGGGAACTGCGCACGCGGCGGGATCCTTTAGAAGTCTGCAAACTTCGTCCGGCACGCTTTCCTGTGAGCGCCACCTAGTTGGCGCGAGATGGCGCGGGGGATGGCGCGGGACCACAGTCGCAGGGCGCGCTCTCCCCAGCTTTGCAGAGGGCGTCCTCCCAGGACAGTGCGCACGGTGGTCGGGGCCACTTTGCGGGTAGTCCGCTGCGCTACGCGCTGTGCCAGAGCTGTTAGCGCGGCTAGGGGCCCGTCCTCCGCCAACTTTGCGCAGCGCACAGTCCCAGGCGCGGCGCACGCGGCCTGGCCCGGTTCCGCGTCCCGTCTGGGCGGCTCCGCCCCCTAAAGCTTGGGACTTTTCACTTTCGCTTTCGCGAAAGCGGCCCCAGATCCTAGCAGCTGTGGGACGAGACCGCCGCAGGTTCTGGCCGCCGTGGGAACGGTAACCGCGGCCCCCGCAGCCGCTTGCGCTCCGCAACCCTTCCGCCGCGCGCTTCCTGCCGCCGCCCGCCGCCCTGCCTTCTCCCCCTCCCGCCGGGTCCCTNTCTCCCCCCTCCCGCCCGGGTCCCCTCGCTCCGCCCGCCGCTCTGTGGGAACCGGTTTTCGCGTGCGGAGTGGCCCAGACCGCGGGCGCCGAGTCTGGGCAGAGGGAGAGCACTCTCCACGCCCCCTCCTGCTGGCTTTGCTGAGCTTCCCGTCCCTTTTCTCCTAGAGCCTGGGGCCTGGGGACACTGCATTCGGGATTGGGCGGGGAAGGAGGGGTGGCTTGGAAGGGAAGGAGGGAGGGCTCCCTGGTCAGACTGGTCTGGGTTCCAGTTCCCACGCCGGTGCTTTCCGGCCGTGGGACCTTGGTCCTCTCCGTGCCTCGTCTGTTAGGTGGAATCGCAGCGATCCCGGGCGGATTGTCGCTGTGCGGATGCAGGAGGGGATGATGGTGCCCAGCAGCCCTCTGTCAAAGTTAAGAATGCTGACGCTCAGCTCACTGTTGGGCTACCCTTTGCTGCAGGGCTCTTGGAGGTATCTTGAGGGGGTGAAAAAGAGCCAGGTGACACTTGGCCGTATGTGTGGACTCCTGCGTCCTTTCACCTTTTGTATCAGCTTTCCAATTTATAAGGAAGTAAAATTACTTGTAGGTGGTTTGGGTGGATTATTCCCAGTCCTTTTCCCATGAACTCCTGCGCTGGTTGACGTGGCCTGATCTTTGTGTACTCAGACTGTTTCCTCCTTCAGAGTCTGCTCAGCCTGACCTTCCTCCTCCGTACTGCTATTGCCTAGGTATACAGTCCACTTTCTGCCACGTGCAAACTGTGTGGCTTTGGGCAGCATACTTAACCTCTCTGAAGTTTCTTAGGCAAGACAAGTGTCTAGTTTCCTGTCTCCTAGCAACCTGTGAATGTCAGGTGACATAGTGGAGCGCTTGAGTGCCAGGCAGAGCCCAGCTTCCTCCCTCCAGAGACTGGAGGTGAGGAGGTCACCAGGACTTTTTCTCTTTGGACCCTTTAGGAAGAATGTCTTCATTGGGGCAAGAAGTGGGATGCAGATTGTGTGATGTCACCTGGCAGGGAAAGCAACTGCTATTTACTCAGTTTCCCAACTTCTAGGGGGGAAAAAACACAATCACGTAATAACTGAATTCCCCCACCCAGCTCTGTACCAGTTGCCCCAACTTGTGCGCACCTGTTAAGCCTGTTTAGAAATCGCTATAGGAATCTTTTTTTTTTCCAGTCTCCAACAAAAGCTGTTTTAAATATGGATGTTGTTTTAAAATATCAGTGGAGTCTGACTTTGAGTGTTCTCTCAGTCCTGGGGACAGAGGTGATAATGGAGAATATTTGTAAATATTCAGCGTGTGCCATGCCTTGTCTCTTTGGTCCTCACAGCTGCCTGAGACTTAGGCATCTTCGTTTCCCATTTTACAGACCAGGGTGCTGAAGCTCAGGGGCTGAGTACTTGTTCCAAGGTTCTGTGGCCAATACACACAAGAGCTGATTCAACCCCAGTTCTGCTGGTGGCCACACCTGGGCTCCTAACCATCCTCCTGGGTCCCTTTGGTTCAGTTGTTTGATATGCAGTTTATTCAGTTAATCTATAAAGAAATATGTATTGGGTGCCTGCCAATTTTCAGTGATTAAAAAAAAAAGGCTAAGGTGAGCTCCCAATCTGCATACAGGTACAGTCCTGGTGAGTTATGGCAATAGTAATAACAACTAAGACTTGTTATGTGCCTGGCGTGTTAGTGCTTTGGATGTGTATTAGTCAATTTTTTGTTACTATAATGGAATACCTAAGGTTTGTCCCTTTATACTGAAAAGAGGTGTATTTAGCTCACAGCTCTGGAGGTTCAAGGGCATGATGCCAGCCCAGCATCAGCTCACCTTTGGTGAAGGTCTCATGGTGAATGCCACCACAGCGACAAGAGCACATGCCAGAGAAAGAAAGCATGTTGTAAGACAGGAAGCCAGAGCAGCCAGGGAATAGCCAGGCTCATTCTCTAGAGAATGAACTCAGGTTCCTACAAGAGCTACCTTACTCTCTTCCAAGGGGTCAGCTCCTCCGGCAAGACCTAATAACCTCCTGCAGGGTTCCATCTCTTAAAAGTTCTGTTGCCTCTTAGTGTCCCCGTTCTAGGGGTCAGTTTTCCAACATGTGAACCCTTGGGGAACAAACCACATCCAGGCCATTAGCAGTAGGTATCGTCTATTAAATCATTTAAAGAGACATTAGACACGGTTCACAGTGGGAGAAGCCGTGTTCCTTGAATGTCTGCGCTTTGCAGCCTTGACCCTGAAATTGGGCCAGATACAAGAACATAGTGCCAGGTGCGCCCTCTCCAGGAAGCACGCAGAACTGAGCCCAGCCTGAGTTTTCTCTGTGGGTGGTGAGAATGAAAGGAAGCCAGGGGTCAAAACCAAGGGTTGGCGTGCCTGGGAAGAACCCCACCAAGGTCAGGAACCGCACCTTGGGCCCTTTGGGTGTTTCCAGCAATCAAGCCCAGCCTGGTAGAATGAGGAAGAAACTGATGCTGAGCCTTGCAGATTCAAGAGTCCAGTCCACCGCTAACCAAAGTTGTTAGCAGAAAGGCCCGCCACCCTCAGCTGAGGTCAGAGTCAGCCAGAGGTGATGCTTAGGCCTAGAAAGAAGGTCTCCTAGCCCAGTGAGTGGAGGGAAAGCTCCCGCCACGGAGCTGTAACACCCAGCCTAATTCTGCTTCTCTGTAGCTGAGTCCCAAGCTCTCTCCCTGTGGCTGGGAAGGTGGGGGACTTTAAGCCTTGCTCCTCCTTGGATGGAACCTACCGCTGTTTAAGGAGCACAGAGCTCCCTCTGCCCGTGCCGCCTGCCCTGCCCTGCCCTCCGCTTCCCCTTTCAGATCTCAGGGGAGTTTGTTTCGTCCCTGGAGAACTTTCCCTCACTCCTAGGTGGCTTATCAAGGTCCCCTGTGTAGCCACTCAGCGCTTGCCTTCCGGTACCCACCACAGTTGCAGGTCAACATTTGAGCCATCTGTCATGGATGTCTGTCCTTCCACATGGCAGGACAGGGTCCCCCTGCTCACAGGTGTGTCCCTGACTCCTAGACCAGGCCTGGGGCTTTGGACTCCCAGAAGGTATTCACTGAATGAGTAACAGGGAGTCAGGGAGTCTCCAAGATTCTCAGCTTTCCTGATAATATTAAATATAAATGTTTGATTTTTTTTTTTTAGAGACATTTTGGCTTGAGAGATTTTCTTACAAAACAAGATACTTTATTATGGTATAATTGATGTGGAAAAATTGTGCGTATTTAATATACACTTCATAAGTTTGGGGATAGTATGGGTGTCCATGAAATCTCACCACCATCAATACCCCATGACCTTCTAAAGTCTCCCCCCGGCCCCTCGCCACTGCCCAGCTGTCTCTCAGGTCAGCCAGAAGGTAGCTCACAATGACACTTGGAGCTCCAGGCCAGCAGGCCATCACTTGGCCTCTGTGGACATCCCTCTCTGAGCTGGATTCTTTCTCCCCACCTCCAGAAGTCATTACTTGTGCTCTGGAGCACAAAATGTTCTGTAGAATGATGCCTTCTTGTCTTCCAGCCATCCCCAGCTAGCCCTGGAAGGGGAACAGAACTGGCCCCAGTAGCTGGGGCCTGCTCAATGCGGTTGAGAGGCTCAGAGGTTGAGAACAGGTACAAACGCAGTCTAGAGAGGTTTCCCCCTGTTGCTCAAAGAGGATCCCTGGTCCCTTCATGAGGAATGGAACAGCACTAGATTGTGAGAAGTCATCCTAATGACGGGCTCCTCTTGGAGAGAAGAGCATTGTCCTCAACTAAGTCTTTTCCCTGGGGGATTCGTTTCTTCCAAACTTCCACTCTATATCCATTTAATAAGCCACCTTCTGTGTGCCAGATGCCTTTGACAATGAATTTATATTGCCCTTCGGACCCAGGCTATTAGCAGAGTGCAAATCAGCAAGACCAAGACAAGGGCTTTGGAAGGAATGAGCACGGGGTAAACAGTCAGGTAGTAAATATTTTTGGCTCTGTGGACCATAATGACTCAACTCTGCCTGCCGAGAAAACAGTCACAGATAATGCCAATGAACGGGCTGGGCTTCTTTCCACAGGAACTCTCTATATTCACGAAAACGGGTGGCAGGCCATAGGTCAGGAAAGCCCTTAAAGCCCAAGGAGACAGGCTAAGAGCTAAGCTTGTGGACACTGCAGATTTCTTGACAATTCCTGAACAGGAAAGTGATTTGATAGAAATCCATCTTGATATAGCCCTGTAAAATCATCAGAAACAGAGGACTTGGTGGCTTCCAGGTGCTGGTGTTCTTGATCTGTGTTTGAGCAACAACAGGCAAAGGATGAGCACGTTATTACCTGCCAGGAATTGTGGTGAAGATCCCGGTTGATAGAAACCTCCCATGATTGACTGTATGCACTGGACAGTGAACAGACACTGTGAAGGCTGAGAATCTTCCTGTGGGCAAGGCAGGGCTTTGAGTCCTTTGCTGCTTTTTGCTCTGTCTCTGGAATGAGGCCTGGAATAGACTTGGCACTCGTGTATTTAATTGATGGTGTAGTCATTCTGGAGCTTAAATATGCAAACTGCTCACCCCAGGCTTAATTGGAAACGGTGTCACCTAGTGAGTATCATTTAAAAATATCACAAGGCCAGCAATGCCACTGAATACCAATTGCCTGTTTGGTTTTTTTTTTTCCTCCTCTCAGATGGCAGATGATGGGGACCACACTGGGGAGCTGGGAGCCGGGGATTCTGCAAGTGCAGATGTCGTGGATGCTAGGCCAGACCGGTCCTCGTTTGTCTCATCTGTCTTCCGGTAAGTTTCCTTCCTTGCTGAGTTCATCAGGAACCCTCAACCACTTGAGCCTGCCACCCTCTGCCATCTCCACCCACCCATGGGGAGGGGACATTTAGGGAAGGAAGCTCATGCCATACATTAGAGGTTTGCATAGGATCTTGTGGATTGTATGTCACAACACCAGGGTCCCTTGTGCACCCTCCTGTCTCAGGAGTTGGGGGACCAAGGTATAGGGGTCTCCTGCTCTGTAGCAGTGTGTCTGGGGGAAGTTCCCAGGAATGAGGGGCTGTTCTCATCAGAGGTGACATGCAGGCACCTGCAGGGCGGAACTGGGGCTGCTGCTGCCGGTTGGGAATGGACTCAAAGGCAGGGCCCAGGAGCCAAGGGACAGCGGTGCTGGGGGACTCCTTCCTGCCTGGTGCCCTGGAGGATAGTGCATGTTCTGGACTGTTCGCATCTCTTCCTTCCTTGAGTCTACTTTCAAAATTGTAAATTGGACATTTACTACTAATAATAGTTTTCTTTATTAAACTCTCGTGTGCTGGCTTGGTAGTGTTTTACCCAGGCCACATGGTCCCAGGGACAGTTCTGTTGTCCCCACCATTTAACAGATAAGGGAACTGAGGCACTAGGAGGTTTAACCGTTGCTTTTCTGATGACAGCCAATCAGTGGTGAAGCTGAGATGAGACTCTAGAAGGTTCCAGTGCGGCTACTTGAAGCTTCCCCTGTGTGCGTCCATTTAGGAAGGAGCAGGGCTGCGGGGACATGGAGAGACCCTGCACCCCCCTCGTAACTTTGACCATGGCTGAGCTTCCTGACAGGAAACAGGAGCCATCGTGGGTCAGAAGCACCTAGCTTCTTTGTCCAGCAGCCCCACCCACACCCTTATCCATGGTTTTACTTTTAGAGATTTTGATTACACATGGCTAATCGTGTCCAAAATATGAAGTGGGAAATTCCAGAATAAACCATTCATAGGTTTTAAATTGCATACCTTTCTGAGCAGTCCCAGGGAGTCTCGCACTATCCCGCGTGTGACTCATCCCTTTGTCCAGAGTCTGCACACTTGACCTTCCCGTTAGTGACCTGGCGGCCAGGTTGGTGATCACACCCTCTGTGGAGGTACTGCAGTTCAGGTAACACAGGAATGGGGATGGCCATGCGAGATGCCAGAGAGAAGCTGCAGAGTGCCTCCTTTAAGTGCAGAGGGTACTGAGGTTGCTCAGATCTGTGGTTAAGAATGGATCTTTGGCCAAGTGTGGTGGTGCACACCTGAAATCCCACCAGCTTGGGGGGCTGAGGCAGGAGGATCTTGGGTTCAAAGCCAGCCTCAGCAACATCAAGGCACTAAGCAACTCAGTGAGACCCTGTCTCTAAATAAAATACGAAATAGGGCTGGGGATGTGGCTCAGTGGTCGAGTGCTCCTGAGTTCAATCCCTGGTACCAAAAGAAAAGAATATCCAGTGAAATACTTGAAAAATATAGCCCCAACCCCTGGGAACTTTCAAAAGCCAGGAGGTAAGTTGGTCTAAGCTTACCCACCCCTCAGGAAAGCTCCTCGGAGCCGCGGCCTTCAAGTGTTAAGTAGTGTTGCCAAACTACCTGGTCCCTTGTATATTTTCAAGTGACATAGAGAGTTTTTGTTAAGGTAGCTGTGAATGAGATATTCTACTTTTCCCATCGTTTTTGAGGATTTGGGACGAGCAGGTAGCCTCTAAGTGAAAAGAGAAACAGGAATTGTTTAATCATCATTTTAGAAGTCTTTGTAAAGCTTTGCTAAACTCCCCAGAAATGAAGAAAAAGAATGGGGTGTGTAAACATTGATATAAAAATATTTCTTTAAATATATCCAGTGAAATCCAAATCTATAGAGATTAAAAAAAAATGGACAACTCTCTCAAGAGCGAGTTTTTATGTTGTTTCTTGTTTCCCCCTGAACTCTGGTGTTCTTTTATTTTGTAAATTCATCCCTTACATTTTATTCTGATATAATAGAATGCAGAATACATCCCTGATGTATTTATGTGTGCCTATGTGTGCCTGTGTTCATTTTAAGACATTTTCCAGGTATTGTGAGTGTTAAAAGAAATCTATCCTAGACTGTTAACTATTTAAGCCATTATTAATTCACAGTTGATCTAAAAAAAATGTTAACAAATCATTAATATTTTTAAGTAATTCCTTACCAAAATGATTCTAAATGGAAATTGCAATGCATTCTCAACTATTAATGAAGCGGGTGGGCTTTTAAAATTAGTTTCTAAATAAATCTTTAATACTAGTTGCTGGAATAAGAACAAGTTCGATATTTCGTCTTTTTCCTGTTTTTCATTTTTAAAGCTATATGTACTGAAAAATCATGAGTGAGTTCATGGGAGGGTAGGAATTTTGTTATAGTAATGTATCTTAATTCTTCCTTCTGAGTTCTGTGCCAAAAATGACAACTCGATTGGGTCCCTTTCAATTATGTTGAAAATAAGGAATTGGAAATTACCTGACCTATAAAGGCCTTGTTATTCAATCTTTAGAGGTATTGTTCTTTTTTCAGTTTCTGGGAAGTTCTCCCAGAATGCACTCAAAACTTCCCAAACAATTGTTTATTAAATCCACTCCCCTTTTTACATAGGGACAAACCTGTTTAATTCAAAACGTTCAACAAGAAAAGATTATTAAAGTAGCTTTAGTATATATCTGTCATTATCCTTTTAAAACAAATGTCAAGACCTGGGAGCTGTCAGCGTAACTTGCTCATTTATGGAACTGCCCCCCCTCCCCCATGTCACCTGCACAGCCAGCTTCCGCACCCAGGTACCCTGACTGGACTTGCTTTCTGTCAGGGAAGATCTGATTCCATTTTTCAGTCCAAGAAATGCTGATTAGGCATCCTGTGATGAACATCTTGTTTCTGAATTCTAAATCCAAATTCTTGGATGGATGGATGGATGGATGGATGGACGGACGGATGGACAGGCAGATGGGAAGGGTGAAAGGAAAGGATATAAATCCCAGCCCTATGTTTACCTCCTGGAGTCAGTGTTGGTTTTGATTTCACAGACTCTAGCTCAACACTGATGAAATTTGGGGGAACAATCAGGGGATGAAAGAAGCAAGGTCAATAAACAAGAGCCAGCTTTGCTTTCAGTCCATTCTGGGGTGTGTGTGTGTGTGTGTGTGTGTGTGTTTCAATACATAAGTGAATTTGGAACAGCTCAAGGTGGGGCCCTGAACACCCCATAATGCCGTGTGTACTTCACTCTTCTCAGACTCATGTGTAACAGGAAGCCCCACCACGGTGCCTGATTCTAGGATATTTATGTGTCCCTTCTTAGGTGACTGGAGGTTTGGACAGCATGTAGAGAGGTTCAGGTGGGTGCGAAAGTCTGTTCTTCTTTTATGCAATGGAGGTGGGTGAATTTGAAAAGGTAGTGGTGTTTCGGACAGACCAGTTTTAGGAGAAAAACATATAAATGGAAACTGAGGATGTGTCCGTGTCTGCAGCCCTTCCAAAGTCGCTGAGTACCCTGTTTGAAGACGTTGGCCTAAACCCTGCTTTGCCTAAGTGGTTGTGATTTGTGGTGTGATTTCTGTCCCCCTCAGTCCTTACATTCTGGTCCATTGTACTTGTCTGACATCAAGTTTCTTATTATCAAAATAAGCCCCAAGTATCTTTGCAAAATATTTAAATTAAATGCCACTTTCTGAATCTGAAATGCTTATTTTAGTTGCATGAAGCATAAGACATGCTTGTTGAATTATTAAAGAATATTGAGCTACAGTGGATGGTAATTCAATGTCTTATTCTTCCAGATGGCAAAATGTTGGTTGCTTGTTTACATTCTTTAGACGTCTGACCCTCTCCACCTGTTAAGTGATAACACGACCAGGAGGAAGTCAGTTTGAATACCGTTCAGTTAGGATTTATGACAGACCCTGAGAATTTAGAGTTGTTATTCTATTTTTAAACCTCATTTTTAAGTGTAATTTTTTTGTCTAGGAAAGTATCAGTAACTTTAAAATTAAACACTCTAGATGCCCTTTTGGGTCGATGATTTATTATGTCATTCATTCATGAACTATTTGAAGTGACAGAAAGCAAGTAAGTCCCTTGAGCCAAGTCCCATTGTTGATCAGCAGCTGAGCCCAGGTTTGAACCTGCATTCACCTGCCTCTCAAACTGAGCTCTCACCCAGGGCCTCTGTTGCCATCTTTATGCCCCAGGTTCTGTGTTGGCCCCAGGGCTGCAGTGGGAACCAGAGTCATGGTGGCCCAGCCTTCCTTCCAACCCTTGCATTTGTGGAGGGAAGGCGGCCTTGGGTCAAGTGATTTAGAATCAATCCTAAGGACAGTGGAAGTCACTAAAGGGTTTAAGCAGTAGAGTGGTTTGCTCAGTTGTGTCTTTGTTATGTTCCCCAAAGGCGCATGAGCTGCGGGCCAGAATAAATCTTTCCTCTTTTAAGTTGATTTTCTCAGGTATTTTGTCACAGCAACATAAAACAGACTAACACAGCCTTTAAAAAATGACGCAGGAACCCTGAGCTACAGTGGAGAGGGGATCTATGGAGATGGGCAGCAAACCAGGAGGCTGGGACAGTCGTCCAGGTCGAGTGGGATGGGCAGGTGAGACAGGGCACTCAGACTCCGGAGGTGCCGGGAGGTAAAAGCAACAGGACTCTGTGACCAAGTGGAAGGAGAGCCTGAAGAAGAGAGATGAGGAAAGGTGGCACCTGGGTCACAGAATAGTCGTGCCCTCTGGTCATAGACGTAGATTGTGATCTGAGGCACAGAGTGGGTGTCCAGCTTCACTTCAGGCTCCTGGACAGTGTCAGGACTCTAACTGGGCTTGTTTATTCTGCTAAGACATAAGTCATTGGGGCGACCTGAGATGGCATTCAGAGGTTGGTGACTTCTTGGGATCTAGGAGTTGGAGAGGCACCAAGTGTCCCACCACCAGAGTGTGGTTGGCTCCTCCAGATGCTCCTTGCGGCTAGGGGCAGATGGCTTCCCTCTCATTCCATCCCTGTCCCTGTCCCAGAATGCCCAGCACCTCCGTCACGGAGACAGGGAGGGAGGCAGCAGAGCCCCACACCTGTTTCTAGTTCATCAACAAGACAGCCCCCCCAGCCCCCCTGGAAACCTTGCAGGATTCTCAAAAATGTAAAGAAGCCCCCCTTTGCCCAGAAGCCTGGGTAGGACTCTGGCCCTCAGTAGTTCCAAGCTCTGTCTTGACTTTTTTCTCACGACCACTAGGTGGCAGGACAGCATCGTTTTATTTCCATTCCAGGGGCCCTGACTAGTCCAGGCTGCTCTTGACTCTTCTTAAAATTTATATATATATATTAAAAATGTGTTCCTCATTCTCTGGTTATTCAAGAATATTTAGAAAACACAGATAAAAATTACCCAAGATAATTTAAAATTATTGTTTGTATTGTTAAAAATTTATTTAGGGGAAATAGGTATGGGTACAGTCTAAGTTCATTATGTGCCACAGTTTCTAGCTCAAGGCCCGTGTCGTCAGTGCCCTTGAAGAGGGATCTTTTTTAAAAAACATATTTATTTAGATACAGAGGCTTACTGACTTGCTTAGGGCCTCACTGAGTTGCTGAGGCTGGCTTTGAACTCGTGATCCTCTTGCCTCAGCCTCCTAAGCCCCTGGGACTACAGCATGTGCCACTGCACCTTGCAAAGAAGGATCTCACTTGATGTAAAGGTGACCCCCGGAGCACCTAGCACAGGTGACCTGCCACCCCCATGAGCCATGCAGTCCCTGCACTAGATGTAAAGTCCAGTGTTTATTGAATGCCCAGGCTGGGACTGCAGCTATTAACTAGGCTTCTTTAAGATACAGCCTGGTTGCTGGGGGAGGCTAGGAGGGGAGGTAAGGCATGGAGCCGGGACTGGACCTCCACTTCTCAGAGAAACAGTGCTGGGGGTCCCAGGAGACAGGCAGAGCGACAGGGCCATGGCAGAAATGGTGGTCAGGCTAGGCACCAACCCAGACTCTGCTGGGGAAGGTGGGTGGAAGCCACTGGCGAGGGGAGTTGGGTACTGATGACAGGAGCCACCAAGAGCCCTTGCAGTCCAAGCCCCGCAGCAGCTGCCTGGGAGAGGTTCTCCCCTAGGGCATCTTGCTCCTCTCTGGGCCATGCTCGGGGTCAGAATTCAAGAAAATAAAAGCAAAGTGGCAAACAGATCCCCGTCCCCTGTCTCACATTTCCGGCCTCGGGGGCCCCTGGGGGACCTGCCAAGCGGCTGACAAGTTGATCCTTCCAGCTCCCCACAGAGAGAGCGCAGGAGCAAAGGCTTATTCTCCAAATGTGACCAAGTCCCTATTTTCGAGGCACAGGCTCGGGTCACATGGGCTGCTGCTTTGGCATCGTCCTTGCTTTCCAGTCTGTCCCCTGGAGGGTGCTTAATAAATGCCACTTGGTTATAATTCTTTCTCCTGCCTGCAGCTCGGGCTTCTCCTCCAGGGCGTGTTGTATGTAAACAGATCCCTGTTTTTAAAATGTGTTATTTGTGTAATTATAAGAACGATCAGGTGGCTACCTTTTCATTCAGAGAGGAAGCAGTGCTCTGGAAAGAGGCCAGACCTCAGTTCATTCAAAGAATTCCTTCCACATGAGGCCGGTGCTGCGCCCTGACAGCCGTTGACTGAGAGAGGGCAGGTCTGGGCCCCTAAAGACATAGGAACATGAAAATCCACCCAGAGCATCTCCTTTTCAGTAAAGGAAGATGTCACATTGAGCCTTCAGACTAGTAGGTGTCTCAATGGCTAAACTGTGGAACCAACCCAGATGCCCTTCAGTAGATGAAGGGATAAAGAAGCTGTGGTATGTATACATAATGGATATTACTCAGCATTAAGAGAGAATAAAATCATGGCATTTGCAGGTAAATGGATGGAGTTGGAGAACATGCTAAGTGAAGTCAGCCGATCCCAGAAAACCAAAGGCCAAATGTCCTCTCTGATAAGTGGATGCTGATCTGTAATGGGGGGACAGGGCATGGGAAAAATGGAGGGAGGAATTTTAGTTAGGGAGGGGGTATAGGGGTAGGTAAGATGGTGGGATGAGAAAGGATATCATTACCGTAGATGCATGTATGACTGCACAAATTGTGTGACTCTACATTGTGTACAACCAGAGAAATGAAAAGTTGTGCTCCAAAATAAAAAGAATAATAGATGTCTGTTCCCAAATTTGCAGAGTCATATTAGTGCCATATTGAAGCAGCTGTGTTATCTAAGTAAGTAAAATAAAAGTAGAGGTGGAGTCCAATTGGACAACCTGGGATCAGATCCTGGTCCTGCCTCCCACGCTGTAGTTGAGGACCTACTGCAAGTCATGTGACTTTACTCAGCATCAGTTTCCTCATCTGCATCATGGGGATATCCATTCTCACACCAGTGGATTGGTGTGAGAATCTAATAAAATAACCAGAATGTATCTAATGAGGAAGAAATCACAGAATCATATTGTTAAAATTGGAAGACTCCTTAAAAGTTCATTTACCTAACTCCCTTCTGTTTTGAGCAACAAAAATAAGACCAGAGAGGTAAAGTAATGTATCTATAGTCACCCAGCAGGACCAGGACCAAGATACAGGCTTACTTAACTTGGAGTCTAGTGCTCCCACCCTGATGTCAAGTGCCATCCACAACTGTGGTGGCATCGAGCTGTTCAACCACATTAATCCGCCAACAGCAGTTCTTTGCTTCCACCCAAGTGGGTCAGCAAATTCAATTCTTCATACACACTGCACACTTTCTGCTTCACTTCAGCTGTGGGATGGTACAGGGACAGCTGCTGCAGCAGGATAGCAGGGACCCTCCCTCTGGTCGATAGGGCACGTTTCAGGAGTAGTGAACCACGTGCCACTAAAATGAAACATGGTCAGAGTTTAGGAACTGTGAGGCTGCGTCCTCTATGCAGATAGAATTTCTTTGGGTATTTTGGGTTCTAGCTCTTCCAGAAGGGAAAAAAAAAAAATCAAGATGAAAAGAAAAGAGTGAGAAAAGGAGGTAAATCATCAGATTTTCAGAGTGTCTTAGTCCACTTCCTGTTGCTATAGCAGAATGCCTGAGTCTGGATGATTTATAAAGAACAGAGGTTTATTTTGGCCCACAGTTCTGGAGGCTGGGAAGCCCAACCACATGGCACCAGCTTCTGTTTGGCTTTTCGTGAGGGATTTGTGTTGCTTCAACTCTGTGACAGGAAACAGAAGAGCAAGTGGGCATCTACAAAAGAGAGGGGAGCGTTAGAACCACCCTGTCCCTTGAGAACGACACTGATGCCTTGGTGAGGGCAGTGTGTCCATGACACAGTCACATCGTAAAGGTCCCACTGCCTCTCAATGCCATGACACTGGAAGTTCAGCTTCAACCTGAGTTTTGGCGGGACCCACCACATCCAACTAGAACACACAGTACTAGAAATTTAAATGCTGTTAGTATAGAAGGTTAAGTCCAGTACTAGAAAAGCCACATGAGAACAGGACCTGTGGCCTCCCCAGTGAGCAAGGCCGGGGATCCCAAGTGAGAAACATGTTCTAAGGCCTTGCGTGATTCTGCCCTGTGCTCGCTGGCCTTGCGTCTGGCGAGGGCCTGTGCTGGCGAGTTTGTGTGCCACTCAGAAAGAGAAAGGAAGGGTGGGGTGACGCCCGGGTGTGGACCCAGGCACCTTAGCTGTTGTGAACTCTGGGCCTGCCCTCTATACACACAGACACCTCCTGTGTCTTCCGCTCCGTCTCCTAGGCTATTTGAAAATACGCCAGCCTTTATTGCTCCTGGATTTTTTTTTAAAGTTCTTTGTCCATTTTTATCATCAGAGAGAGAGAGAGAGAGAGAGAGATCTGATCATCCCTTTTTTTGGGAGGAAGAAATATGGATGTGAATCGCTTTGGGGGAAAGGGATCTGTTCTTCTCCTCGGCCTCTTACACTGGGTTTTAAAGAGGTTTAACATACCCCTCTTACAGTATGTTTCTGCAAACTGAGTTTCAGAGAAGAACGTAGAGTGCTAAGTTCTGTCTTGCTCCCGGAGCTCAGTTCACGTGGGGAGGGCTGCAGGGAGCAGGGTGGTCACCCCGCCATCAGCCGGCAGTTAGCATTGACTGCAGGTCCCCACCCAGACACTGGGAGAGGCATCTCCAAACCAGGAGCCGAGTGCGTGCTTTGGTCCTGTGTGTCTTTGTCTTCCTCCACGCACTTGGGGGTCGAGATGGGAAAGTTCATTAACCCAGGGCTGTCCCCTCGATGCAGGACCCCAGGAAGGGTTTACATTGCTGCTTCTGCAGGTCAAGGCATTGGGCGTGTCCTGGAGCCTCCTGATGTCCCTGGTGTTTCTGGTCTGACTACCTTTAGAAGGAGGGAAAAAACAGCCTGGTGAACTTGAACTGTTCGATAAAACACAGATTCACTTCCTGTCGTCGGTGCATGTCCACGGATCTTGACACGCATGTGCGTGCCGTGTGCAGGCTTCAGTCGACCTGGCACTTGAGCGGTGGGTCACGTGTGCCTGCTCGTCATGTCACAGAGCTGCAGGATGCGGTGTTCCGCGGTCACTCCGCCTCTTGCTCGGCCTTCCCGCCGCTGTTCTGGGTTTTACTTTTAAGGCGCCTTCCGCTGGCTGCCCGTTCACGGAAGGGGTTTCCCCTCCCCCTGGACCCCGCGCTGCTCCTAGAAAGTTGCCTTGGCCCTGGGGAGGCGTCCGGGGGTGGGGGCTGCTGCAGGGTGGAGGCCGGCCAGTTTCTGCCGGTCAGCAGAGAAGGGAGAGGCCAGTGTGACCTTCCCAGCGGGGGTTTGAATGGTCCTATGGAAAACTCCAGCGTGCAGCTCACTGCTGATTCAGTCGCAGGCCCGCGGGGCCTGTGCCAGTCTCCTGTCCCCTGCGGAGCTCGGAGCATGTTGAGTTTTTATTATTACAGAGAAGAGGGAAACTCGCTCCCTGTCGTCGCCGGGCGAAGTCTGCTTCTGCTGCAGAGGGGGCCCCTTCCGGATGGGGACGCCAGGTACCGCCCTGCACCTCCTTTTCCTCCCTGCTCCGCCCCGGCCGTGGTGTGTTAAGACCATGGGGATGCCCTCTGTGGAAGCCATGAATGAATCATCCCCCAAATATTTAGACAGAGTAGCTAGCAAACCCGAGCCCTGGGGAGGCGCAGGCCCAAGCTCTGCTTAGTGTTTGCTGAAGAATGTCTGCAAACACGAAGCAGCTACTGGGAGTCCTGTCCACAGAGGCACTTTAGGGAACAAACAGGAGTCGGTTTGCAAGCTTCTCTTCCCTTCCAAACACAGAAAGGCGTCATTCAGGTTGTGAGCAGCTCCCGGGGATCTGGGAGAGGATGAGACCTGTATTTATCTACTCCAGCGATGGTACCCAGAGGGGATTGTAAAAACTCCACTGCGCGCTCTCTGAGGCTTGCCACCTCCTTGTCAGGCAGTCAGAATACTTTTATTCTGTAGTGTTTTGGGGGGATGAGCTGCTGGAGATTCTTCAAGGAGGCCTTTCATCTAAAAACCCAGCAGAGCTTGGTTGTAAATTTTTGACTCTTGGTTGTGGTGAAAATGTACCATGCTGGCCTCACACCGAGATTAGAGGTTGCAAGAACTGGCTCTGGACCTGAGAAGTTGGGATAATCTGGTTCCTTCCTGGTAGCTGATCAGGCACGATCTGTGTTCCTGGCAGAGGTTTGCACTCACCTGCCCGCCCCCAGGAAGTGAAGATAAAGGTACTTGCCCGTGTGGGCCAGGAAGCAACCCCACGAAGCAGGGTGGTGGGGCTGGCCGTCTCTTGGACCTGTTCTGGGGATGGGCTTCCCAGTGCACTTTAGGGCACACTTCAGTGACTTTCTAATCATCCCACCAGGATATCAAGTTTGTTGTGATCTTGCCTGTTCGGCGCTAAGCTCAGTGACTTAGTGGCCAGATTTATTATTATTCTTTTAAAACCTGCAGCCAATTGTGGGACTCCTGAGCTTTTAAGAGGATTTTGAACTTTGAATTCACGGGTCTGATTTATCGTGGACTTTGCATTTAACAGCAGCTTCCAAAGCAAGAACCCTTTGTTTCTTCTTAGCAGAATAATCTTGGGGAAGAAAGTCTTCCAAAAGTAAAAGGAGCCAAGAGAAAGGCAAGGTTTATCTGCAGACAGTTGGCTGAGGCAGAGTGGAGGGGGTTGATGGGTAGAATGGGAAGCAGTAGAATCTGGCTTATCAGAACTCCGGGGCCAGTTTTCTACCATGTGGTCCGCACTGGGCAGAATCAAGGGATAACGACTGTCTGTGCACGTTGTAAAGCCTGAGTCCCTGAAAACATCCATGATGCTTGTTCGCCACCCAAAAAATCCCTGAGGAGGTCCCTCTGCCCGGTGTCCCATTTAGGAGAGGACGTGCATGTCCAGGTCTTCTGCAGGAAGTTCATAAAACAGGGCAACAAGAACAGCCACGTGTAGGAAGTTGTATACCTGGGATGATGACTGGCTAGAGAATGTTTTAATCTGGACCTTTGAAAGCTGCTTATTTCCTCCTAGGCCCCTCCCCAAGACCCTGTGGAGCCCCGCTGCAGAGCTCTGCCATCTTCTTGCAGGGGGCTAGTTCCCTAGCCCCCGGGCCCTTTCTTCTGTCCACCCAGTTGTTAATCTGACCCCACAGGTGATTTCTGGGCAGATGCTAACTCCTTTTTAGCTGCTAGAACCGGCAAAGTGTGCCTCTGCTGACTGAGCCCAGAGGGAATTTCTGCTCACACCCAGGGGACCCCAAAAGATGTGTTACACACGAGAAATGTTCTTGGATGGCGTTGCCTGGGGTGGCATCTCCTGGGAGCCTTTGGTGATGGTGTTACTGTAGCTGTGACTCAGTGCTGGGCCCTGCTGTCTGAGCTGAGTGAACTTATCAGGTTTCAGAGTCATGAATCTCACCCTCCGCCCTAAAGACACCACGCTGCTGCCCAGGGTGCCCCCCAGAGGGCCCGCGCCCTGCAGCTTGGTACATTTGACGTTCTGGTCCAGAGCTGCAGGGCTGAGAGGCTGTGTCCACACAGAGAGGTGATGCTATGGTGAGGCCAGCTGCGCTCTGTCCCGCATGGGACACAACACCATCCTCCAGAAGGCTCTTTATGCAAATATGATCCGCCAGGAAAGGGGGCCAGCACCTTCTCTGCTCTGATGGGCCCCAGAAATAGCTGAGGGGAACAGAAAGATCAGAGGCCACGCTGTGGGCAGATGGTCTGTGCCATGGGCCTCAAACTTGAGAGTGTCTGAGCCTCTGCGGGAAAACTCGCCAGCCTGGCTCCACTTGCTCTACGTCTAGGGCAGGATTGGAATCTCAGCTCGGCAAGCCATCCGGGAATAGGAGAATGGTGCTCTTTCTTGGAGTAAGTCGGGCCCTGCCCCGTCCAGCTTCGATTAGGTCATGCTCTGTGAAGTGGGGCGGGAGCCTCAGAATCGTTCCTGGAATTAAATGAGAAAAATGCCAAGGGGTAAGTGAGCAAAACCTTAACTGTATTTATATTGTGTGAGTGTTGACATGGAGGAATGAAAAGTTTAAAATATTAAGGAGAAGGTTACAATTGCTCAGGAAGATGGGGTCTCCAGGGAGCCTTTAAAAACTAGCACAAAAATGTACGAAGCCAGTAATCTTCAACACAGGCCAGGTCTTGAGGTCCCGTTGTAGCGGCAAACGACTTTTAACTCTTTAAATAGTAATTTTTAGGTTAATGTTTAAAATAACCCATGTAATTTAAAAAGCTGTACCGGGAAGATTCTTTCCCTCTTGCCTGTGGTCCTGCTGCTAGCTGCCCATAACACAGGTGACCGACCACTTTTGATGATAGACAGTAATAGCTTGAATCATGATGGTGACATTTCTTTCCCACTTACTACATGCCACGCGTTTTTAGTGCTTCGTGGCTGTCCACTTGTTTCTAAGTCTGAGGTAGCTGCCGTTATTGTGTCCTCCTTACAAGTGAGGGAAGTGAGGTACAGAGAGGTTAAGCAACCTGGGGTGTGATCACACAGCTCTGTGGTGGAGCAGGGATTCAAACCCAGAGGCAGTGCGACCCCAGAACCCAGGGATTTATCCACAGCACCATCCTCCAGGAGGCTGTCTGTGCAATTATGAGCCAATTGAAGAAAACAGTTTTATTTTCTTCTCAGTTTCCCCCTCAGGCAGCCTGAGCCCCGTGGGTCTGCACTTCAGTCTTGCTCCCTGGTGGGCACTGCCCTCTGGAGCTCGTCCCCATCAGCACAGCCTCATTCTTCGCAGGAGAGTGATGGTGATTTAAGACCCACCCCCGCCCGCTTCGTGGTCCAGCCACGGACTAGACCTTCCTGCTGTTCTGCTGGCTCTTAGAGGGAGTGAGTCCCTAGGTGAATAGACAAATTGAGGCCTGTCGTGAAGGTGCGAGATTGGGATTGAGAGGGGCAGGGAAATGCAGGAGGAAAACCTGGCCTTCCAAAAGGGCTTCCAGGTAGGACTGGATCTCACCTCAGAAGGACTCCACAAGAGAACCCCCAGCCAGGGGTCACCCTGAAAAGCTTCCTTCTCTATAGTCTTTTCCTCCTGACTGGGGACCCTTGAACCTGAGTGGATACCTAGTTAATGCCTCTGGAATGCTCTGCTGGCCCGAGGGTCACTGGTTGGGGGCAGGCGGGGCCTTGCTCTATTGTATTTTGTCTTCATTCCTTTTCGAAATATTACTGAGTACCTACTGTGTGCAGCACTCTTGTAGAAGCTGGGAAACATCAGTGAACCAGGCAGGCTCCGCCAGACCAGGTGATGTGGGCCTCCCAGGGTCCTGCTGGAACCAGCAGCAAGATACCCTGTGAACTAGGGTGTTGGTGCTCAGAGACAGCTCAGCAGGGCGTGCGTGACCTATAGGGCTTTACTAGGTCCCCCTGTGCCCTGTGAGCCTCCACGAGCTGTCCACAGGGCTGAGCCTGTGCAGGGGAGCACAGCCCCAGGGACACCGTCACAGAGATCCTTGTCTTTGCCAACCTGTCCTCTGACTTCCTCAGGTCACATGGTGAAGCGTGGCTACCAGCAATTCTCATGTTAGTCCTTTGAGAGAAACTGATTCTTTTCCTCAATTCCAGTTTCAAATTTCCAGGCAAGAGAATTGACCCAGCCTAGAGATCAGGAATCCTTGGGACACTCAGAAATGGCCACAGGGTCAAGGGACCTCTATGGCAAATCACTTTCTGCCAGTAGGGTGGCTCTTGCCACAGTCTTGAAGGGAGACTTGGAGAATTGGGGTCTATCATCCCCCAGAGAGAAGGTGTCCCCCACTTCTGGGAGCTATCAGGAGGGGGACTAATCTCAGAGGCTCATTCTTGCAGAATGCATCTGTCTGCAGGGGACTTTGGTCTCCCTCTGTTTGGCCTGGGTCCTCCTTGTCAGTGGGTCTCTCCAGGTACTGCTGTGGCAATCACCGCTCTGGCTTGGTCCCCCAAAACTGGCTCTTAGGACAAATCCGATCAGACTGAACTGATAATCACACTGTAATGCACCTCTATGGTCTGGGAAGACATGGTTTAAGGAAAAGCTGTTTGGGTTAGAAAGAAACATTAACATTGACTGACTCAAATCCAGAAAGAGGAAGCAGATATCAAGTTCACTTTGAAAAATCAGAGTTCAGTTTGAGGGCAGGACAGATAAGGGAACTTTTGTGGTATTTATCAGGGCTAAAAATTATACTGTATGTTTCATTTTAAGGTACGCATCATAACTATGTGTATGTATCTTTATTCCCCAATGGTGTTCTACTTTTTCACAAAATTAATTTGAATTAACTAAGAAATTAATTAATTTTTGATTTCCATCCTGATAGAAGCAGAGACCTTTCATTTTTCGTGTAACCTGTACCCAGCCTGATTTTTTCTTGTAAAACATGTTGGCTGAGATGTTTTTTCTTATAAAAGATATTTTGCTCTTTGCTGAGGATGAGCTAATGGCACCTTTAAAAAAGTCACAGCTTGTTTATTACTTGGTGGTTGTCCTGTAGATCTGAATCTCAGACTATAGAAGTAGAAATTCATCTCTTCAAGAACACGGTACATGACATGTGACTTCCAGCTGGCCACAGCTCCCTTTAGGGTTTTCAAATGGCCTTCAGGGCCCAAGAATCTTGCTGTTCAGTTTTCTCTCCTTTTACCCCTTTCTGGTCTTTTCTTGAAAGGTTGAGGAGAATGCTGGATGAAGCCTACCCTGAAGCTGCCTTTGGTTGAAAGGTTCAGTCAGTCAGGGGCCAGGTATAAGAAAAGCCACAGCTTAGACACCAACTTCCCCGAGTAACCTGGGAGAAGAGTAAGTCCTGTCCTGAGTTTCCCTATCAAAGATAGGGTTTGATCAAAGAAAAACACTCTAGTAAAGCCTGCTCTGGGAGGCATGCCAGCCCTGAACGTCAACTTTCCTGTCTGTGCAAATGCAGAACAGGCAACAGGTCACTCAAGCGCCTGCCCGTAGGTGGCTGGTGCCAATGAGGAGCAGCTGCACCGTCACACCATGTTTATTTCTGGGGTTCCACTGCCCGGAGCTGGGCCTGCTGTGCCCACTCACCCCGAGCCAGTTACTTTACCACCCAGGCCTCACCCGCTCATCCTTAAAGCGGGGGTTATGGTGACACCCACCTCTGTCTTTGGGGTGCTGTCAGAATTCAGTGAGAAAATGCAGCTGGGAACTTTCACCCGCGGCAGGCACTGACCGGTTGATGGTTATTATTACCTGTAAGGTGGGCCTCACCCTCCAACCCACCTACCTCCAGGTCCTCTGTGAGGACCAAAGTTTGTGCGTGTGATCGACTGTGCGTGCGTATGTTCCCACGCACGCCAGCACCGTCAGTCCTCATCAGCAGGGTGGAAATGAGGAAGTCCTGCTCCTGCCCATGAGCTTGTCCTTGGACACAGCCACAGAGCCCTTTGCTGACGCTCATGTCTGGAGGGGGAAAATCTTCACAAGGAGCACCTACTGCCACCTGTCTAACTTTGTGACAGTCACAGAGGGCTGCACCTGCTGCCTGTGACCAGCTCCATTGATAGGAGAGGATGTAGGTGCTCTGAAGGGCAGTGATTCCCTGGCCCAGGTCACACAGGGGAGTGGACACAGCTCTGCCATCCCAAGTCCAGCGCTCCTTGGTGCGGTGCTGCCTTCTGGGGACATGGTGTGAAGCAAAGCTGGCATTGCTGAGCACAGAGGGGTGGGGGAGGAGCCCTGAGAAGGCAAGAGAAGGGATTCAGGATATTCTCTAAAAATACAATGGCGTCTCGGAAGAAATGGGACCTCGGGAAGGTGGAGGACAAGGTCACGTCAAAGTGGAGGGATACCAAGAAGGAATCAGACATTAGACACACACAGCCCATCAGGAATCCGGGCCAAGGCAGGAGGGGAGGGAGAAAGGCCTCATCCCCTCAGAGATGCTGAGAACACGTTGGCCAGGAGCGAGCTTCACCCCTGCTTCGCCTCCTCCACCACAACAGGATGGTGAGTCGTCCTGACTGATGCTCCCGGGTGCGGGGTCTCACTTCTCAAAGAGCACGTCGGAGGCCAGGCGAGGGTCCACTCCACCCGTCACTGCCTGAACAATCCCCTGCCTCCCGTGGACCTTGGTTTCCACATCCATACAGTGAGGGATAAGATTCAGTCGATCAACCTGTTCACATCAGAAGTATTTATTGAGCACCTACATGCCGCTCCTTGTTCCGTGTGTTGGGAGTTCAGCGATTTTCGAACAGATGAAAGTCTGTCCCCTCCTGGTGCTTGTGTTGGCCTGGAGATTGGCAGGGCTGCTTCCCACTCTCCCTTGACGTGGGTCCCCTGCCCTCTTGGAATGGCTTGTGCTCCCACCACAATACCTGCATGCCAGACTTGGCAGACTGGACCACCAGTCATCTGGAGATAAGAAGGGCCCTCCTTTCTTTTTTAAATTGCCCTGTTCCTTTTTTTCTTTTTAAATATGCATTTTTAAATTATGACATTTCCACATGGAAAAGCACACACGTGAATTTTCTCTGACACTCGCATGTAACCAGCACTTATACCAGGGAACAAAACATGACACACACTTGACAGACAGTCCTTGGGTCCCTTCTGGTCCCTAAGCCTCCGACTGCTGGAAAAACCATCTGCAGACGTCCAGTTCCAGGTGTTAGTTTTCTAAGCGCTGCAGGTGCCTTTTCTGTTTGGCTCTTCACCGACCGTTGTAGTTGTGAGGTTTGTTCTCGTTGCTCCATGTTGTCAAGGTCCGTTCCTTCTCATACGTCTGTTTCACGGCATGAATGTTCAGCAGTTGAGACACTCTGCTGTGAATGGATTATTTCCTGTTTGGGGCGATTGCTGGGAACCTTTGGGTAAACCTGTCTGCGCTCCAGGCAGTCCCTCTGTCCTCGGGTGTGTGTGAGCTCAGTGTTAGTGGAATCTGCCAGTTTTGCACAGTGGAAGTACAAAGTAGGTTCCCCCAGCAATGTGTGATCATTCCAGACGCTGAACACTCAGTTTCTTTCACACGGTAGCCATTCTGGTGAGTGTGTCCTGATCACATTGTGATTTTAATTTGCATTTCTCTGACATCTAGCAGAATTTACCAGGAAACCCGTTTAAACATGACAGTTCAACAGGACCATCTGTCCACCCCAGGTCTGCACCCTGTGACTTTCCTGGGCACAAAGGGCCATGACTCTTCCGCAGCCCCTAACTGGTTTTATATTTTTCCCAGTAAGAAGAATAAAAATGGTTCCACGAGATCTGTCAGGATCCCCCGGGACCGCGTGCCGACGTATCAGTACAACATGAATTTTGAGAAGGTGGGGAAATGCATCATCATCAACAACAAGAACTTCGACAAAGTGACAGGTGGGTGCTGTGGCCTGGGTTCCCTCTCCCATTCCTTTCCATTTTCCCCAGTTTGTGTCAGACATTCAACAGAGAAATGCTGCGATGCTGTGCCCATGTCCTGTCTCAGTCAGCTGTCCTCCAAAGGTGACCTTCTTGGAGGGGCGGGGATACAGAGAAACCAGGAACTTGCAGTCCAATGTCCCACCATGTACATTAGCTGATAAGGGACTTTGACCAAGGGCCACCAAGGCTAGGAATCAAGGGGCCTGTCTGTCATTGAGTGGGCTGAGAGCTATAGGAAGAGGGCAGGAGGCGTCCCCTCTCCTGTGCATTTGCTCCTCATTTCATTTGCTTATTGAAATCGTGACCTCGAAAGGTGTTTTATGTACTCAGAGGATGTACTTTGGAGCTGCCACCGGCACCTGGGCACCTGGCTTCCCTGGGCACCTGGCTCAGTGGTACCCTGCACCCAGCACTGCCCATTGGTGGCTCTGCTTGATTCCCACAGGTATGTGTGTCCGAAACGGAACCGACAAAGACGCAGAGGCCCTCTTCAAGTGCTTCCGGAGCCTGGGTTTTGACGTGACCGTCTATAATGACTGCTCTTGTGCGAAGATGCAGGATCTGCTGAAACGAGGTGAGCGCTCCCCCTCCTCTGCCTTCCTCCTGTGTGGAGAGGAGCCGTGTCCGGCCGGTCTCGGGAGCACAGAGAGTTTGCCGCCTGGGGATGATTCTTCCTCTGGCCACTCTGTGCCTGTGCTGCCAGAGGCGGGTCTCTTTCAGAAAACTGGAGTATCTCCGGAAAAGCAGCTTAATTAAGCTCTCACAAGAGAAACAGGTGTGAATATACAGAATGGGTGTAGCTTCATAGGACTGATTCCTAGAGAGGCAAGAAATGTATAGCCCCTTGTGCAGAATGGAGTTGAGATGGAAACTTTTCCCCGTGGCAGATGGAGAATAATAATCCCCATATACTTCAGAACTGCAGCATGTCCACGATTTCATTTCACTAAATCTTTATCACAAACCCTGCGATGTTGGCTCCCAGCAGTACCATGCTCATTTTATAAATGTGGGGATAGAGACATACTGAAGAGGAAATTATGAACGGAACCAAACCCCAGCCCGTCTTCCAATGTGTTTTATGTCCCACACCATCTAATGGATGTCATTTAGGTTACTCTGGAATTTAGGGCTTGTTTGAAGATCAAGTTGTACAGATTCATTTGACAGTGACCCAGAGGGAGTAGACAGTTCATTGCTGCTTTTCTTAGCTGCCGTCTAGAAAAGAAGACGACTCTACCCTCTTTTTTTTTTTTAAACTAGGCATCAGTTTTAATTAGGCTTTTTTCTAATTTCTTCAAACTTGAATCTTATAATTTGAACTCCTCTGCCCTAGTAGGTCGTGTAATAGAACACCCTGGGAATCGGGAGTTCCGTTGTGGGTCTGGTACCATTGCCAACAGCTGGGTGCCCTGGGCCAGGCAACTGTACCTTTCTCATTTCTTTACTTTCCTGAAACGTGGACCATGCTCCCGGTTGGAGGATTAACTTTGCCAAGTATAACAGCCTCCATAGGCACGAGGACAGGTGTTGATTTCTGTTCTTGGAAAAGGTGAATTCTGCCCCAGCCCAGAGCATGTCACGTCGCATCCTATCAAAACAGTAAAGCAGGGATTTTCCTTGACTGTGTGTGTTCTGGGTCCCAGGGAGGATGAAACTCTCACTTTCCAACTCTGTCCTGATTCATTTTATCTTAAAATAAGCTAAGAATTCCAACATTCATCACCTTCACCTTGTCCCTCTATTATCAAAACTAACACAGAAGTCACCAGGCAGATCCTCGCACAGGTGACTCAGTGATGGGAACAGCAGAGGCCACGCCTGCTCTCTAGAACCAATGAAGCAGAGGGTTTGGCAGCACCATTGGAGCGTGGCTCCCAGGCTCCGATGCTTGTGCCCCCTGTGGCCAGTGCTGTGGCACCCCTGCGAGATTCCATCCATGTTTCATCTGTGAAAGAAGAAAAATGAGACCTTCTGCATGGGGCCCAGTGAGAATAATAAGACGGTCTGTGTGAAGTACCTGGATAGGTGTCAGCACAGAGTAGGTGCTCATGAAATGTTAAATGTCATTCTTCGCCCCCTCACTGATCACAGAGAAAAATTTGTATCATGATAAAAGCTGCCGTTTTAATCATCTTTAGGTGTGGAGTGCAGTGGCATTAAGCATGTCCACGTTGCTTGCAAACATCACCACCGTCCACCTCCAGAATTCTCTTCATCTTCCATAACTGAAGCATCAAATCTATTAAACACTAGCTCCCTATGTCCCCTTCCCTGCAGCCTCTGGCCATGGCCATTCGACTTTCTCTCTGTGCACTTTACTACTCTTGGTACCTTGTCAAAGTAGAATTACACAGCATTTGTCCTTTAATGACTGGCTTATTTCATTGACATAACGTTTTATTTTCTCTAGCCAAATGCCTGCATGAGGCCCACTTGACAAATATTAACTGATTAAACAGGTTCTGCCACCTCTACTTACAAACAAGGAAACCAAGGCATCAATGGTTAAGTAACCTGCCCGTTGTCCCAGACCCAGCCAATGGCAGGGCCATGCCCTTCTGCTCCCCAGTGTGCTGCCTTCTGACAGCTACTTGGCTCCTGGGTCCTCGGGGTCACTCTTCGTGAAGCCACTCCACCCAGGGTGTAGACCAAGTGAGAATTTCAGAATTCTCTAACTTCCTTCCACTGGTCCCCACTCAGAGGGTCACCGCAGACAGTCCCGTGCTTTGAGTGGAGCCCTATCCCTGACCTCCTCCACCTCTCGCTGGTCCCCCTCCAGCAGTCCTGGGCGGCTGCCTTCTTCCCTCTGGGGGTGCCACATCAGAGGTCCACAGGGCTTCAGTCTTAATTTTCAGTGTTCACGTTGCTTGCCTGCAGCTTCTGAGGAGGACCATTCCAACTCAGCCTGCTTTGCCTGCATCTTATTAAGCCACGGAGAAGAAAATTTAATTTACGGTAAAGATGGCGTGACACCAATAAAGGAATTGACGGCCCATTTTAGGGGAGATCGATGCAAAACGCTTTTAGAAAAACCCAAGCTCTTCTTCATTCAGGTAATCATTTTTCTAAAGTCAATACGACTGCAAATGGGAAAAGACTGTAGGGTGACTGGGGTGGCACTGTCTTTGCAAATCTCCGTCTCTATGGGGCATGCAAATTCGGGTTGGTTTTTCTGCTCTAAGTGGTTGGTTTATGTATTTGCCTTGGATCCCAAAGGAGGAAGGTTTCTTTAAGACTTGCAACACTTTGCCTCGCTGCCTAACTGGGATCATCATTCATTCACTTATTCATCCGAGGACCACTGAGCTCCTCGTATGGGCCTGATATCACTGTCCCTGGCATCTGGACACAGCAGTGAACGGCCTGTGCCTTTCTGTTCCCAACTCCACGAAGTGATCTCTCCTTTCATTTTTAGGCTTGTCGAGGGACAGAGCTCGATGACGGGATCCAGGCTGACTCAGGGCCCATCAATGACACCGATGCTAGTCCCAGACATAAGATCCCTGTGGAAGCCGACTTCCTCTTTGCTTATTCCACAGTCCCAGGTATCCAGTCCGCTGCCTCTGCTCACCTTACCAGTCAATTTCACCATCAGACTGAAGCCTCGAGGCCTCTCCCTGTTTCCCGTTGCTGCATGAATTAATTGTAGTTTGAACATCCCTCATCCAAAATGATTTCAATCTGAAGCTTTTTGAGCCACCAACATGCTCAAAGGTTTGGATTTTGGAGCTTTTCAGATTTTGCGTTTTCTTGTTAGGATGCCCCATCAGTAAAGACCATGTAAATGATCCAAGACCTAAACACTGAAATCTGAAACACTTCCAAGCATTTTGGATGAGGGATACTCAACCTGTCCTGTAAACACAGTGGCTTATGACAAATGCGTTGGTTGCTATTCTGGCAATCAGAGTCCCCAAATGAGTTGTCAGAATCACCTTCCTTCTGGAAGCTCAGCAGGGAAACCCATTTCTTTGCCTTTTCCTACCATGTCGGAGCTGCCTGCGTTCCTCGGCTGTGGCCTTTCCTCCATTTAAAGCCAGAAACCTCACATCTCTCTGACCCTTCCTCTGTTCTCATGTTGCTCCCTCTTTCTGACCACAGCTGCAAAGGGCTCTAGTGATTAGACTAGCGCACCTGGGCAACCCGGAGTCCCCTCTCATCTCAGTTCTATGACCTTAATCACATTGGCAAAGACCTTTTTGCCACATAAGATAATATGGTGACAGGTTCCAGGGTAAGGATGTGGACATCTTTGGGGACCGTTATTCTGCCTGTTCACTTTTCTGCCCAGAAAAGCTGAATTCTCTCACTTGTTCCTGTTATTATTAGGAAGTCATTATAAAAACAAACATTTCTTCGGTGCTTTATAATTTACAGTGGGACTTTGTGTCTTTTACGTTGTGTCATCCTTATGATAAAAGTGTAGTTAGTTAGAAAAGGTGTTATGGTGTCCTGATTTTACAGATGGAAAAATTAAAATGAGCTTGAGAGATGTGCCCAAGGTCAGGCAGAGATTTCATACACAACTTCTGGGCCAGGATTCCTTCACACTCACAGGTACCAGAAAATGCCAGTTGTGAGCAAGCCTCCTCATTATTTACCAAGCACCGTGCTTTCCTGAGACTGTTCCGTGAAAGTCCTTCCTTTATTTTGGATGCAAACCATCACTGAGTTAGAATTCTCCCAGCTGCAATGACAGTTTTGTCAAGTGGTTGGTGCAGTGGTTTTGGTTATAGTAAATAGGTTGGTGTGTTTGAAAAAACCAGCCTGGGCAGGATCTACAGATAGGATCTTAAGAGAACAATAACTTCACAAGTTTTAAGGATCATTTAAGATATAAAGTAATTTGGCCTTCCTGATCTTGGGAAGGAGGCAGTGTAAGGGCAGTCATATGTTACTGTAAACAGACGTGGTGGTAGAGTTGTAGGTGCTCTGAGCAAAGTCTCAGGGAACTCAGGGAAGAAAGATGAACTCTTCTAGGGAGGCAGGCAAGAGAGTTGTTCCTTAAAAGGAGCTTCTGTAACTGAGTCCTGAAAATTCAGAGAAGGGGAAGAGAAGGATGATTTGCCAAGCAGGTCAAATAGCCGAATGCATTTAGCTAAACTTAAGATTGTATCAAGATTTATCAGTTAACTCAGGCTGCTATAACAAAATGCCATGGACTGGATGGCTTAAACAACAGTTTTAGAGACTGGGAAGCCCAAGATCAAGGTGCTAAACGATTTGGTTGCTAGTGAGGTCTTGTAAATGGCTGTCTTCTTACTGTATCCTCACACGGCCGGGAGAGATAGAGCATGAGTGGGTGAGGTCTCTGGTGTCTCCGCCAATAAGGACCCTAATTCTGTAGGATCAGGGACTCACTCTTGTGACGCCATTTACTCCAAACTATCTCTATAAAGGTCCTGTCTCCAAATACAGTTATATTGGAGGCTGGAACTTCAACATATGAATTTGGGGGTGGAGGGCACATTTCACTCCATAGCACAGCGTGTGACAGGGCATAGCAAGGGTCCCTGTTGTCATGGGCCCTTTGTGATACACTAAGCAGCCTGAACTTCATTCTGATAAAGAGGTGCACGGAAGCTATTTTGGGTGCTAGTCACAAGATGACATTTGCACTTTTGAATGGTTACCTTGGAGCCCCTGTAGGTCAGAGGTCAGAGGTCACAAAACCAAGGAGATGGTAGTCTATGCCCAGCCTCATCAGGATACTATATTGAATGAGATAATGTATGTGCCCTACTAAAGCCCTAGTTCAGGCCACATGCAAGTAGTTACCAGTACCTTGCACTGCGGGAGAGAATTCCAAATCACTTTACACAGTAGCTTATTATTTACTTACTATATATTGACATTTATTTGGGAACTGGTTGTTATAAAAATTATGATGACCTAGTTATCATTCACCTGGTGTGACCCAGTGGTAGTAAGAGGTAGAAGCACAGCTCATCATGGAAACCAAAGACAACCAACTTTATTGGTCTTGCACTCTCTTTTTAAATGAAGGTGGGGGAGTGGGGGGAACCTGGGGGGAATGGACTCTTCCCTTGTCTCTGGATGAAAATCACAGTAGGTCCTTAGATTTGCTGCTATGCTAAGACATGAGACAATACCGTAGAAACTTTTAAAAAGTCACAGACAGTTGCAAAGCTATAACCAGAATGTCCAGTCGGAGATAATAACTAAAACTCCAAACTCAACTTGGCTTTAAAGTTCTCCCAATTCCTCAGCCCTGCTGTAGGGCTAAATGGCTAAAGGGGCCTTGATCTTTCAGCTTTTTCAACAGCTTTCCCATTTGAAAGATCTATTTTTAGATTCTTCCAGAGTCAAAGATAGGAGGGAGTCTGGGAAGGAAGGAGGCAAGGTTAGGGATGAGACATAAGTCCCATGGTCAGTCATCTGACCTCTCATGCCCTGGCCAGGCAGACGATTGGAGCACTCACTGCTGCTCTGCATCCGGGTTCCCTGGGCCCTGCTCCTCCTCCTCAACCCTTGGATTTGCATCTCTATTCCTGATTAGTCTTCCTGGTTTCTTCCTCAACTCCTAGACATCCTCTAGGGCCCTGGTGTGTCCTCTCTCATCCGGGGTCTTCTTGCTTCTTCAAGAAGACCTATTGGTCAGGACCCAGGACAAACCTAGAGCTAACTTTCCCTCCCATAGGCCTTGGGTGGTCCATGAGGAACACATCTTTGCCCTGACAGTGCCAAGCCCACGGGGCAGCAGGCTTTCCTGCCTCAGCCCCTAAGGTATTCAGCATCCCTTAACTTTGCATTTCTTCAGCAGCATCCAGCTCTGGTTTTGTGTCCCTCCCCCCCAAAAGCAAGAACACTCTCACAGTTCTCTGAGATTCCTTGCAAAACTCTTTCCTAGACTTGAATTAGAAAGTTGCACTCACCCCAATTGTATGGTGAGGAGTTGCAGGGTTACAGCCTGGGCCTCCACCTTTCCTATGGAAATCTCCAGAAGCAAATGTGTCTCGCTCTCACTTAGGTGTCTCCTAGGTATTACATGGATACCTCCATCAAAACAGATGCAGGAGAGTGTTCTGGCAACATCCACCAACACTGGCCCTGAGTGATATTGTCTGTTATTGGATTTCCATGACAGAACACCCAAAGCATTCTTAAGCATCTTCATGAAATTTTCTCCATCTAAGGTGTTTGTTCTCAGCAATATGATTCTCATTAGTGACTTGTGTGCAAATTAGAAGGGAATCATTTCCAAAGATCCCAGACATGAAGATCCCAGACACTGACAGCTCATGCTTATTGGTGAGTACATTAGCTACCACAGTTAACTGATTGGATCTTCTCATTTCTCTCCTCTCAAAGGCTATTACTCATGGAGGAACCCCGGCAAAGGCTCCTGGTTTGTGCAGGCGCTCTGCTCCATCCTGGATGAGCATGGCAAAGACCTGGAGATCATGCAGATCCTCACCAGGGTGAATGACAGGGTAGCCAGGCACTTTGAGTCCCAGTCTGAGGACCCCCGCTTCAATGAGAAAAAGCAGATCCCCTGCGTGGTCTCCATGCTCACCAAAGAACTCTACTTCTCCAAGTAGCCATTTCTTCTAGCTGAGAAGCTACGAATCATTCATTGATGAGTCAGGTTATTATTGTTATTATTTTGAAGCTCTTGAAATATCCAGAAATGTTATGAGATTTTTAATTTCAGGAAAATTTATTGATTCAACAGGGAAGAAACTTTCTGGTGCTGTCTTATGTTCTCTGAATTTTCAGAGACTTTTTTTTACAATGTTCTTCATTCAATGACTTGTAATTTCCACTTAAGATTAATTTTGTTGGTATTTCTCTTACCTTGTTATTGCACTTAGTACATGCAACAAAAATGACCTCTTGGCTGTGTCCACTGTAATTGATGGTGACATTGGTAGAGAGTCAGGGTCATGTTTGCAGTTCACAAAAAGAATTCCAGTTTTTGTCAGAAAAAAAGCTGAGGGGATACTCATTGGCCTATATTGCAGAAAGTGGGCGTTGTGTGGTTTGAGTGGATTTTTATTGGCTTAACGCAGATTCTCATGCAGACATTCCCAGGTAAGTGAGACGAGGAAAATAATTAATGGTTCTAGTATGTGTCAATTAGGATCCAGTCCAGAAAATAGAAGCCATTCTAGGTGTTTCAACAGAGGGAATTTAATACAGGAAATGCATCTACATCAATGATAGAAGAAAACCAAACAGCAAAAAGCTGTTACTACACTTGGGATTGTGAGGATAATGGGGGATGTGTGGTTTCCGGAGTCCAGAAACCAGATCAGTCACAGGAACTGGCGCCATGATGGAACTGCCTACTGAGAGCTGGATCTACCAAGGGACTCTGGGAAATGGAGTCATGGCAAGGCAAAACCACCACCTGAGACGGAGACAAGGATAGAGCTGAGTCGGATACCCAGAAGTGCCCTGGCCTCCCCTCTCTGTCTTCCACCAGCACCTTACCATTCCACCTCAACTGGAAGCCAGCTGGTGGCCGACCTGGGAAGGGTGACTTCCCCCAACACAGAGCAGAACAAGGGATCATGAGGGAGGAGAAACGAGTGTCAGCCTGGTCCATAATGTAATAAGTAATCATATTCCCTGGTGTTCAGCAGTTCATCCGTTCAATCATTTATTCATTGAGCTGTTGGATAATCTACATATGTACAAAATAATTCGTTTCTGCTTTATGTGCAAAATAATTTGTTTTAGTATGAAAATACACCTGAAACTTTTTAGATTATTTCAGACCTTATTTTGAGTAAATGTTTTTTTGTTATCTCTAATTCTGTAAGTTGAGGAACTTTATAGCAAATATTTTTAGCACTTTGTGTTCAAGGTGCTATTCTCTCTTGAGCTCTTTATACATTACTTTCTTTATTCTCTCTACCTAATAACTGGTTAACAAATGTTCATATTTATTGATTAAAATGTGGTTTCTTAATTCTTAACTGGCGCGGTTTGCTTTCCTTTTGAAGTGATTAATGGCAGTGGGAAAATGTTAAGACAAGATTAAGAATTGAGCCTCCTTCTGGGCACAGTATCACACCCGCCCTGATCCCAGAAGCTCAGGAGGCTGAGGCAAGAGGATGATGAGTTCAGAGCCAGCCTCAGTAACTTAGCAAGGTCCTGAACAACTGAGCCAGATCCTGTGTCAAAATAAAAATATGAAAGAGGCTGGGGATGTTGCTCAGTGGCCAAGTGCCCCCGGGTTCAATCCCTGCTACAAAAAAAAAAAAAAAAAAAAAAAAAAAAAAAAAA
>NW_025999999.1:17301641-17328625 GCF_001458135.2 Marmota marmota marmota
AAAAAAAAAAAAACAAAAAAAAAAAAAAAAAAAAAAAAAAGAATTGAGTCTCCTGACTTGATCTCAACACAAAATATAATATATAATTTTATTTTGAAGCTGGAACACTAATAAAGTAAGTATAGTCATCTTTGTAAAGCTGTTTGGGACCAGCTGCCGTCATTAATTTGGCCAGAAAAAGAAAATCAGATGGGGTAAAAGTATCTTCTTTCAAATAAGAAAACTAGTTTCAGGGACAGTTTATTGGACTTGTTCCTGGTCTTCTGCCATCTAAAATATACCAAATGTTCAAAATTTAAGTGGAGATCATAAATCAAGAATCAACAAGCATCAATTCTACCATGCCCAGAATTCACAGGCTGTTCTTTGGAAAATCGGCTGTCTTTTAAAGGCCCCTTATTAGAAATAGATGATAGATGTGCTTAAATACATTGCAATTCGAAGTACAAACCAGAGCACTCTAGTTTGCTTTGTTAGCTTCATTGGAAGGGAAAAAAAATGATCCCAAGTGTTAGAATTAATTTTTTTAAGTTATCCAAGCAGTTATGGGTAATAAAGAGTGAATATTACAAGTTCAGCATCAAGATTTCTATGAAATTTGGATTAGGCATGATCAGCCAGTAAAGCTGATGCAAATACCAAAAGCTGAAAATCTCTGAAATATGGATTGCTTCTAGTCCCAAGTATTTTGGATAAGGGGGTACAATTTCTTATATCCATTAGACTAGAAGTATAAATCACGGTTAAGAAAGCATCTTCAAGCCAGATGTGGTAGCACATGCCAATGTAGCACACCCCAGCAGCTCCGGAGGCTCAGACAGGAGGATCACAAGTTCAAAGCCAGCCTCAGTAACTTAGTGAGGACCTAAACAAGTTAGCGAGATCCTCTTTTGAAATAAGAACTAAAAAAAGGACTGGGGATGTAGCTCAGTGGTTAAGCGCCCTTGGGTTCAATTCCTGATACCAAAAAAAAAGCGTCTTCAGAGACTGGAGGGTGTGACTCAGTGGTAGAGTATTTGCCTAACTCTAACTCGTTTGAGGCCCTAGTTTTGATCCCCAGTACTGGCAAAAATAAATAAATAAATGGATACATCTTCATCTTTATATCCTTGTGTTCTTATGGCTAGAGACATGTTCATCAAGATTGAAATCTTATTTCAACCATGTATACATGATGTTTTCCATATTTTATTGGTGTATTATAATTATACACAAGTGAGATTTGTTGTTACATATTTATGCACATACATGATATAACAATTTTGCGGGGCGGGGGGCACTACTGGGGATGCAACCCAGGGCCTTACATGTGCTAGGCAAGAACTGTACACTGAGCTACACCCTTAGCCCTTCAGCATCAGCAATCTTCATCCAGGCTGGGCCCCTGCTCAGCCACACCTTCCTGTTTCCACTTTCTGAGCATTTCATAGCCAGCTGTGCCCTAGGCAGAACTCAGTCCAGATGAGCGTGCCTTCCCAGATCTCATTGTTATGAAGAGTCCAAGATCCCCCTGGCAGGAATATGGGACAGTGCCCTCCCTCATCACATGAAGAAGATATGTGTCATCCTTGGGCACAGGGAGCTCCATCTGGGTTTCAATTTCTTTTTTTTTTTTTTATCCAGGTGCCACTAACCTACTTAAAGTGTTAGCTATTGATACATTGTCCCTAGTTTTTTTCAATACTTTGTCCCTAGTTTTTTTCCTGAGCAGATTTCCATAAACCATTGTAAGCCCATTAAGATTATGAATTGCTCAAAATAGATCTCAAAATGAAAGTGCTGGGACCATTGTATACACAATTTAAAACCTTGAAGCAACTAAGTCCTCTCTGTGAGAAAGAAAATTAACTTCACTGAAGAGTCACAGATGCTGATTGACAAATCTTTTATTTTGTCCAGTCTTAACGGTGCATTAGCACCTTCTCTGGTCACCAAGAGTTGCTTTTGACTTCTTGGGAGCACACCCTTCCCTCCATCTTTCCATCTTTCAGGCCCTTTTTCAGGAAACATCTGGCTAGGTAAGACTCTGTGGCAATCACTAGTTTATAGCAATTCTTTTATGCTCTTCAGTGTTACTATGGTGCCTGGTGTCTGCAGGGAATTGGTTCCAGGAACCACCCCCCACCCCAGGATGCCAAGACCTGTGGGAGTTCACGACCTTCATATAAAATGACAACATGCCAGGCGCAGTGGTGCACACCTGTAATCCCAGTGGCTCGGGAGGCTGAGACAGGAGGATCATGAGTTCAAAGCCAGCCTCAGCAATGGTGAGGCACTAAACAACTCAGTGAGACCCTGTCTCTAAGTAAAATACAAAATAGGGGGCTGGGGATGTGGCTCAAGCGGTAGCGTGCTCGCCTGGCATGCGTGTGGCCCGGGTTCGATCCTCAGCACCACATACAAACAAAGATGTTGTGTCCGCCGAAAACTAAAAAATAAATATTAAGAAAAATGGTGATTAAATCTTTAAAAAAAAATACAAAATAGGGCTGGGTATATGGTTCAGTGGTCCAGTGCTCATGAGTTCAATACCCAGTACCCCCCCCCAAAAAAAAATGGCATCATATTTGCATATAACCTACGTATATCCTCTGGGATGAATTATCTCTAGATTACTTATAATATCCAATACAATAAAAATGTGAATGTAAATAGTTGTTCTATATTGTTTAGAAATCGTGACAAGAAAAAAAGTCTACATGCTCAATACAGATGCAATTTTTTTAAAAAAATTGTTATTATTTTAGTTGTAGCTGGACACAATACCTTAATTTTATCTATTTAATTTTGTGTGGTGCTGAGAATGGAACCCAGGGCCTCACACATTCTAGGCAAGCACTCCACCACTGAGCCACATCTGCAGCCCCAAGATGCATTTTTTTTTCAAATATTTTCAATCCTTGGTTGGTTGAATGTGCAAATTCCAAATCCATGGATAAGGACAGCTGACTGTGATGGACCAGGGACAAGTAGCAATTTCCCAGGGATTTCCAGAGATACTCCCTAGGTTGCCTCAAACCTTCTGAACAAGAATCTGCACTTTAATCAGTTCTTCAGAGGATCTATTTGCTCATTGGACTTTTAAAAGCTCCGTTTTCGGGGCGTGGATCACATCTTACGTGTTCCATAAAATGGAGAGAGCAAAACTCTCTTGTGAAACTGCATGATAACTCTTATTTCAGTTCGTTTTCTGTTACTACAACTGAATATATCATGGACTGGGTAATTTATTTAGAAAAAAAAAAAAAAAGAAGTGTAATTTAACTCACAGTATGGAGGCTTGGAAGTCCAAGAAAATGGTGCCAACATCTGATTATCATCTGGGGAGGGCCTTCTTGCTGCATCATATCATGGTGGAGGGCACACGTGGTGAGTCTAAGCAAGTGTGCTAGCTCAGGTTTCTCATACTAGCCACTAATGCCACCATGGGGCCCCACCCTCATGATTCATGTAACCCTAATTGCTTCCCTGAGGCTGTACCTCCAAATACCATCAACGTGTGAATTGGGATTAAGTTAACACCACATGAACTCTGGGGATATGTCCAACCCATAACATACCCTTAAGGAACATGGCAAGCTTTTCACTTTCTCTATCTCCATTTTAAAATAAGCCTTTGCTGAGTGATATAATAGGGTTGTTTATGTGTTCTTGAGGTGGCTGTGAATGTGAATTGCAGACTTTAAAATGTCTTCATAAATAGATGGGAGCCTGCATTTGGGAGTTTTCATTGGCAGCTAGAGCTGTTGTGCCCTGGAGCCTCAGGACTTGTCCCCTCCCACCTGCCCTTGGAGCCCACTGGGAGAATTATTACCTCTCCTTACCAGGATGCCCTCAGGCCATCGATCACATTGGGTTTTATTTTGGATCAGACAGCTAGTAATTCTTTTGGATTCATAAATCATTAACACAAACACACCAAGGACATATTTGGAAAGCCGCCGCAGCTACCACGGCAGGACTGACATGGACGTGGAAACTCCATTAGCTTGTAGGTTCATGCATGAAGAGCCCTCTAAAAGTACACGAACAACCTTGGAAAACCCAACAGCCAAACTGAGTTGACTTTGGCATTCGTTTTGTTTATCTGACACTATAAATATTTATGGCACTATTGTTTTCCTAACAAATTTGTTTTAATCATTGAAAGCCAAACTATGTCAAGGGATTTGAATCTGGAAGCGTCATGGCTGCAGATACGCAAGGCTGAACACTTCTTAAGCTTTGCTGATCCAACCCAAGCAAATACCACAGGATTCAGGAAGGATTTGGGAAACAGAGGGACATGTCAAGGACCAAATAGATTTGGTCTGCGCTGCTAGTTTCAGCTTTGATTATCTGAGACATAATCTCAATCAACAAAGCATCCAACTTTATAGCAGAGGTGATTTTAACCCTCCGTGTTTGAAAATGAGGCTCTGTGTTTGACCCAAGTTCTGATTCTGGCTGTGCCATTTGACGACTCAATACCCCATGTCACCTTAGGCAGCCCTTCCTTCAGTTTCTTAGTAACGTGAAGGTTAAATGAGAGGTGGAGAGCTCAGCGCACTGCCTGCTCAGAGTGACAGGTGAATGATAGATCTCAAAGATGCTGATGCTATGAAGATGGTGACGGTGATATGGTGATGTCATAGCTCCTGGAGAGGCAAGAATGGGTGATGGTCCCCTAGGCCCTCTACTTGCCCTTTCCGCCTCCAGGACTCCTTGATCATGCTGTCTAGCATGTGCTTTCACACCGAGGTCTCCCAGAGATGCAGGGATGGTGCCAGATTGAATTACAGTGAATGTTACTAAGTCCTAATATTTGCCAAATGGCATGTTAGAGATAGGACTGGAAAAGATACCCAAAAGACGGATGTTCGCCCTAAAGGGGGTGAACCAATCACTCCAGTAAGAGCAGCTGAGACAGAGTGGTATGTACCTGACTCTGGAATACTTGCTCTCCTGCCTAGGGACCCGGAGACAGGTTGCCAGAAGGAGTATCATTTTTCATTATTCCAGCCTCTTGACCAGGCTGAGGGGAAGACAGTGGAGAGGAAGCTATGGCTGGCAGGTAGAAGTTAGTTCCTTTATGATTCTCAAGTTTTAGATGCTTGAGAATCCCTGGAGGAGCGGTTTATGAGGCAGATTCCTACCCCACCCCCATCCCCATTGCAATCCAGTAGGTCTGGGGTAGAAACCAGGAATCAGAGATTCCAACGAAGGTGGTCCCAGCACAATGAACAGATACCAAACGTCTCCCTTGTAAATCTGCACAAATGACAGCAAAGCCTAAATTAAGCAGCTGGCAAGGTCACCAAAGGTACTGGCTGTTTGCAGACCTGCAGACCCATCGCAACCCCACATCAAATAGCAAAGGATTCAGGGCCAAAGTGTGCTCAGAACTGGAGCACTCCTACCCAGGAGTTTCCAGAGTCTGCATGGGATCTTCAAGCCCAGGACATTTTGTTAAGAAAGGCCCAGTTGGGCCCAGGTGCGCCGGCTTCTCCAGCTGGTGTCAGCAGGTGTACCTCCTCGCTTCCTCTCAAGTAGATCACTTAGCCATTCACTTAGCAGGTTACTCATCCCCACAATGCAAAATGTTCCCTTTAAAATTACTGACATTGTTCAGTAGGGAAAGGAACAGATAATTCCCAAGCGAACGTTTTAACATTAGGGTATAAGACCAAACTCTTAAAAGCTTAGGAAAATCAGCTTTTGCAAATTATCTTTTCCGAAGCTTTCAGCTTTAAGTGCTAACAGTTTAGAAGCACTGAAATGAAAGAGACCAATTCTTTTTCTTTTCTGTTGCTAATTAGAATTTTTCTTGGCATTACAAAGCCTGCTTTCCTCTTGAGATATTTGCCAGCATACATTAATTGCACAAATATTTACAGAAGGCTAAAGCACAAACAGCAGCTTATACCAAAAAAGATATGGAACACTTAGGAAATAGCCCCTGTGATACATCTCCATGGCTTGCTAACCAGAATCAGCAAAAACCCTTTGCCCCTTTAGCTGCAGCAAATGTGTTTAAAGAACATCATCCCTGGGTTGATTTAGAGTTTACTGGGCTGGCTGTGGTTGCTGACATCTTTCTTCAAAAGCCTTTCAGTGACACTTCTTCTTCTTTTTTTTTTTTTTTAGGATTAAAAATAAGGTTTCCAAGAATATGGATATGGATATGTCTTATGGATTGCTATATTGCCAACATTTTTAATCTCTAAGCCACCCACATGGAATAGAAAAGGTTCATCCAGTGGTTGTTCCAAATCCCAGGAGCTTCAGAAAGTCAAAACTAAATAAGCTGCAAACTTGACTAGCAAAGTCACAAAGGTCTTAGAACTATTGTCTTGTTTCCCCAGTGTACTAGCTAAGACAAAAAGACTCTGGTGTCAGACAGCACCAGGTTCAAATCTCAACTTTGGCCCTTCCACATCGTACAAGCTTAAGGAGTCTCTTAACCTATCTAAACTTCTGCTTTTCCATCTTCAAATAGAGATAGTCCAGTGCAGGTACCCCCTCCAAAAAATGGTACCTACCTCCAAGGGTCTTGTAAAGAATGCATGAGATAATGAACACAAAGCACTGAACACGATGCCTACACACAGAACATATCCAGTAAACCTGGGATTGTGTTTTTAAACCAGCCTGATCTCATAGAAATCAGGCCACAGAAAGAGATTAGGAAAGTGGGAAAGGAGATGCAGTTGGATTCTTCTTTTTTTAATAATGTTATTATATTTTGTATACCTTTATTTTATTTATTTTTATGTGGTTCCGAGGATCGAACCCAGTTCCTCATGCGTGCTTAGGCAAGCGCTCTCTACCACTGAGCAGCCCCCTGCAATTGGATTCTAAAATGCAGAGAAGGCTCTCTCTGAGCAAAGTGATTACCCATGCAAAGGAGAGGAAGGATGCAGCCCAGAGCAGAGGCAAAGCCCCTGGGTACTATAGGAAGGTCAGAGAATGGCAGAAACTCGCCCGAGCTACAGAAGAGGAACCGGCACTGAGGACCAGAGTCCCCAGATAAAATACAAGATGCCAGTGTGAGAGTTGTCAGAATCGTAATGGAGTCACTTGTGCCAACCCCAACAAAACATAAACAAATAAGGCCAGGAAGTCTGAAGGAGGGAATTTCATGCATAATGTCATCTCATGTCTGATAACAAGAACTGTCGCACCAGAACCACAACTTTGCACAAAGCGCACTACAACGGAACAGCAGCAAAATACTCCTGTGAGGACATCTGCCCAGCAACTGCCAGTGCAGCCTTGGACTGATGCCATCCTTGTTACTGATGCTTGTCGTCAAGGCGGACTATTTAAAAAATACTTATGTAACCCTCTCTATTTTAGAAACTCTTGCCTCCCCTTGTTACAGATAAAGCTTCGTCCCGGGGTTTCATAAACTGACTTCCAGACCACTCACGTATAATCGAAATCAAGCCTTTATTGAAGCATACCAGTGGTGGCTGACCAGAACATAAAGCTGTTCTCCTGATCAGCCCCGAACAATTGCAAGGGCACTCCTTATAAGTCTGAAAACCACAAAAGGGACATTTTCGGGTCCAGCCAATGCAAGCAAGCCAGGTTACAGAGCGGGACAGTGCAGTCAAGCGGTGGGAAGCCTAACCAATCACAGTTAGCCCAGTCACCCCAGTTACAGAAACAATGCCCCATTAGGTAGTTCCGTGTTCTTAAAGGTTTCTACAGCAAAAGGAAAAGAACATCTTGCCGCAATCATGACCCTTCTCCTTGGCATGGTTGTTTTACAGGATGAAGTCATAAAACAAAATGGAGTCACATTTGCTTTTATTATCACACCCTTGCCTCCCTAAATAAGCACAGAGTGTTATTTATCATAGCACGCATATTCCCATCGCAGTGTTCATTTCCAAATAATTCCATTATCTTTGGAGAAGCTCTTTCTGTTGTTACTTAAATTGACACTGACTAAATTTGAATATCAGATAAAACAATTGCTCAATATAAATATATCCCAAATAGGACATGGAACATACAAGAAATTACTCATGGTTTCTCTGAAATTTCAATTTAATTGCACCTCTTGTTTTGGTTGGATAATTTTGGTTGAGTTTGTTTGTTTGTGGGACAAAAATCTGGCAGCCAGGTTGTGCTAACTGTGCAGACCATCACTCCAGCACCCTGGCTTCATCTTGGCCCTGAGGGCCCACCTCACAAAGATGTTGGGAAGAGTCAGAGAAATAACATGTAGAAAAGACTTTGACATTGCCACAGAACTCTCAAATCACATGAGGAGACCTCTCCTTTGGTGGGTGTTGTTACAAAAACTCAGTCATCAAGCAGAACTCAAATCCTCATGAGTTCCAGGAGATGTATGAAAATTTCAAAGAGGACTTTGGAGTATCTAGCAGAGGGACTAGATGTGGCAGTTCTGTACCTCGGACACCTTAGAGTCACCGGAGAGCTTTTCCAGTGCCAATACACAGGCAGCATCCCAGTCCACCCAAGTCAGGGTCTGTAAAGCTGGAACCCAGGAATCAGTGTTGCAAAACTCCTCCATTCATTTCCATTTGCAGCCAAGCTCAACAACCAGAGGCCCAAGGCCTGGAACAGGGGGAGATGGACAGTTGAGAAACTGTGGAGCCAGAGGAGGGCCCTGGGGGAAAGCTATGCCCTTTGGTAAGACTGGTTCAAAGAAGGGGATGAGGAAAGAAAAGAAAAGAAAAAGAAATACCAGGAGGGAATTTATTTTAAAAAGTATATTCAATCAACTTAAAAAAAAAAAAAAAAAACTTCTTACAACTTTTACATTTTAAGATAACATTAGTAACCAAGGGCAAAACAGCATGGACAGCTAAAGCACTAAGAGATCTGGATGTAAGCTAGAAATAGTGGGTTAGGTTAAGAATACCAGGTAAGAATTTGCTGTAATTAACCAGCCAGCATCTAATAGCCAGGTATCACAAGGGGAACAATGGTCCCTCTCATCTAAGAATGCAAAAAAGATCCATTTGTGATTGAAAAGGTCTGTGTTGGAGATTTGTGCTTGCAAATCACAGTTGGTTCACAATTTCTCTTCTATTGGCAGGGCTTGTGGGAGCTGACGACCAATTTCTTTTTCAGGCATAAAGATATAGATGTGGGTGGTGATGTAAAAATGCACAGCTCCGTGTTCTCAGGAAACCACAGCTCTGCGGAAAGCCACCTCTTGTCCTTCACTATCCATGATACCTAAAAGGAAATAACCATATAAATTATACATATGTTTCTTTTCGACAACAAATGTTTATTGAGTTAGTGACAAGTGCTGTTCCTGGCCTTGGGGAGAGGGCGGGTTACCAAGTAGTCCCAGTCCTCCTAGAATTTATGTTTCAGTCAAGAAAGCAGTTAATAGCATTTCCTGTAGTGAGAAGTCTTGAGAAGAAAGATAAAGTAGGACTTGAGGCTCACAAACAATGAGGTGGGAAGGAGACGGGCTGTTGGAATGGCCGAGAAAGGCCTCTCTGGGGAGAGTAACTTCTGAGCAGAAATCTGGGTGGAATGAGGGAGGCTGTGGGGACGTGCAGAGAGTTCTAGGAAGAGTAAGTAGCTAAGTGCAAAGGCCCTGAAGCAGGTACCCAGCCGGACCTGTATGAGAAACATCAAGCACACCAGTGCTGTAGAGTCGGCCAGAAACAAAGGTGAAAGGTGGGCAGGACCAGATGATGACGGGCCCTCAACCATGATAAGCACATGGATTTCATTCAGCCAAAATGTAAAACCACTGGGAAATTTGCTCAGGGAAGTGATGGACCTGTCACACTTTGCAAAAGACACTCTGAAGAATGTGTTAAGGAGAAAAAGAAAAATGGAGAACAAAGTAGAAGGCTACTGTGGTAGCAGCCCAGGTGAGAGATGATGGTGGGTTGGAGGAGACCTCCATGCTCAATAAGGGGAGGGGAGTCAGATCTGGGCTTGTTTTTGTTTTGTTTTGTTTTTTTCTGGCCACTTTGTTAAAAAGTATGATTGACATATAAAGTACTGCACAGATTTAGTATATACCACTCAATGAGTGTGAAGATAAGTCTATACCTGTAAAACCATCACCGCCATCAAGAATTTGGGCCTTATTTTGAAGGTAGAGCCTGCCAGATTTGCAGTCAGAAAAGACTAGAAATTCAGGCTGAGTCCTGGGTTGATGGTCTAGGCAGGTGGATGAAATGGTTGTTTCCTGCAATTGGCAATAGTTTTGGTGGGAAGAAGTAAAACTGTGAAAAATCAAGATCCTATGAAAGTTGTTTGAGATGCCCACTAGATACACAGAAGAGGCTCTTCCATTGGCCCATGTAAACTTCACTTTTTTTGGAATAAATTTACTTTCTAACACACTACAACAAATTTAGCACCTGAAAACATTGCAAATGAACTCTCTTCCCGTTATGGAAGTCATCAATTTAAGATCAAGGTGTCTGCAGGGCTGACTCCTTCTATAGACTCTAGAGAAGAATCCATTTCCTTGCCTTTTCCAGTTTCTAGAAGCTACCCACATTTCTGGCCCTTTCCTGCCTCTTTAGAGACATCACTATAGCATCTTCTCTCTCCCCTGACCTCCCACCTCTTCCTTATAAGGACTTTGTGATTACATCAGGTCCACTTAATAAGCCAGGTTCATCTTCCCATCTCAAGATCCTTAATTTATGTCTGCAAAAGTCCCTTTTGCCATGGCAGGTAACATTCACGAGCTGAAGATTAGGCTGTAGACTTCTTTGGGGGTGGGGCATTATTTAGGCTACAATATGTTCCTATTTCCTTACCCTCAAAATCCTGATTGAATTCAGAATAGTCATATGCCCAGCCAAAAACTCTGAGGCCTGTTTGCAGATAACAGTGACAAGGTAACTGCCCATATCCCCCCTGCCAATTGCATCAGTCATTGGCCTCCTCTCAAATGCCAGAACACACATGGCTTTGTCTGGAGGGTTCCTCTGACCTCCAAAGCCCACTTTGACATGTCCGACACGATAGTCATGCATATAAATTAATGATCCCTGATGGTTGGCAGGAGGTAGTATATAAACATCAGAGATCCCTCATCCCGGGATAGACCTAACTCTGAGGCAGGTGTCATATACCAATGCCCAGTTTCCCATGGGATTCAGCTGCTGTTACTCTGGTGGTAGTTCACGTAGCATCAAACCTTGTAGCAGTTAACATGTTAGTTTGTTTTTGTTACCGTGACCAACATACCTGACATAAACAACTTAAAGGGGGAAAAGTTTTTTTGACTGACAGTTTCAGAGATTTCAGCTCATAGACAGCTGACTCCAAGGCAGAAACATCGTGGCACCAAAGTGTGATGGAGGAGAGCTTCTCAGTTCGTGGCAGCCAGGAAGCACAGAGAAAAAAGAGAGAAGGGGGCCAGGGACAGGATATAGTCCTCAAGAACACACCCCAGGGACCTACTTCCTCCAACCAGGCCCCACTGCTATAGTTCCCGCCACCTCCCGTTGTCCTTTCAAATTAATCCATAAGTGGATTAATCCACTAATGAGGTTAGAGCCTTCATGATCCATTCATTTCCTAAAAGCCCCACCTGTCAACATTGGTGCACTAGGAACAGATCCTTCCACACATGAGACTTTGGGGAACATTCCAAATCCAAGCCAAGGTATCTAGCTTTCCTTCCTGGATATAAAACAAGGAAAACAATGTCTTCACTGTGCCCCTAATAAGGCTTATGTGTGAGCAGAGGGAGACCCTATGCAAATGCTTTGTAAATGGTAAGCTGCAGTGTGGGAAGCCGTCCGTGAATTACTTGAAGGTCTTCTCTCGGTATGGTAGCCAGGGAGACTGAGGTTTGGCACTGTGAACTATCCATGGCTCTCCCGCGACAAGATTGCCCAATGCACATGGCCTTTATCTCAGCTCTTCTAGGAAGATCCCTCATAGTAGCTCCGGAGATGGGCGTAACCCATTGGGAACTGGTCAGCCCACCTTTAACCTGTTTTGGTGAAGAACGTTCTATGGGAGGCCTTTGATGTTTCCCAATATAAATAAAGTTGGCGTGGGCTCCATTTTGCCAGAGTCCAGGAGCCTGATCCGTCTGGTGGGCTTACCCGTCCGGCCCATTTCTGTGTCCTGTGGGTTTTTTCCATCATTCTAGTTTTCCTAGCTTTTATTTCTCAGCCAGCCCATTCCACCGAGGAGAACCCCATTTCTACTGCCTGTGAGGGACATGGGCGAGACTGTAGACTCAATTAAGGTGGTGTTATGAGACTTGGAGTTTTTCAAACTCCTTAGGTACCTGAAGGTCACCTGGTCACCACCACCAGATTCCCCTAGAGGGAGCAAGGGGACAGGCTTGAGTCTCCCATGAGCTGAAGCAAAGCAGAAGCATGAATTCCTGTCCCATTCTTGGTCTTCTGTGATTGGCTTCATCATGGCATTTACTACTAGATTTCCCCCCCCCCACCCCCGATTATTTTGATCCTCCCAGGACCTTTATTTATGCATGTAGGATAACAAAAGAATGATGGGCATCCCCAAAAGAATGACTCACTCACCATGTAAAAAATACTTTGAAGAGTCTTCACACTCCGAGGGGAGCCCAGCCCCATTCATTAGAGGTGAGCTTGGGTTATGAATTACAGACACAATGCCTTGCTTATAAAGTGTCACCACATGCCGAGAACTATTCTAAGCTCTTTCCAAATATCAGCTCATTCAACCCTCATAGTGAATCAATTAAATAGATACCATCATCATCCACATCTTAAAGATGAGGAAACTAAAGCACGGAGAGGTTAAGCGACTTCTCCAAGATCACAGAGCACATCAACAACCCTTGGAAGTCTGACTCCATGCTAGTGGATACTAGGCCATCTTGACTCACCTTCCTTTTGTATCCTTTCTGTGAAGTCCACTTTGCTGCATGTTCAACAGGTTAGAAGTGACAATAAATTAATGCCTCCCTGATGAACAATTTAGTAAAAAATACTTAAATAGCCAAGGAAATTTCAATGACTCATAGTGGGAAAGTCCAGAGGCAGAATGGAATTCAAGCAGTTTGGTGCCAAGTTGGCCAAACCCTCCAGACTGCTGCTCTGTGTCTGTGATTCTTCAGTGTTTCCCTTTCCAGGCGTCATCTTTGTTATCAGGGTAACTTCCCCCATGAAAGCAAAATGCTCTCCTGTCCACAAGATGCACTGCCCAAGGAAGAGAGCCTTCAACCAGCATCCTGGGCACAAATCTTGAGATTCCTTCTGCCTCAGAGTCCTTGACCGGGGCCAACAATGCAGTCATGTGTCCACCATCCAAGAGCAAGAGGAGTACCAAGGGTAATTGGGAAGTGGAGGGGTGCAGGGAGGTAAATGGAAACCTCATCTACTCCAGCCCATGAGACCAGCAAAGATGCCATCTCCTCCCTGAGCCTCCTTGGCAACCTGTGCAAGGTTACACCATCGGTCAGTAGCAGAGCAGGCTGAGAGCCCAGGGCAACTGGTCCCAGCCAGGACTCATATATTACAGAAAGTATAAAAGAACACATACCAGCTTCGGAGTTAAACAGATGAGTTTGATTTCTGTCACTCACATATGAGCTGCATGACTTTTTTTTTTTTTCAAACGATTTCATCTCTTCACATTTCAGTTTCTTCCTTTTGAAATTAAGGAATGATATTTATCCTGCAAAATTGTTGGGATTAAAAAATATTCTAGGTAGAGTAAAAATGTCCCAGTAATTAGTAGGCATTTTCATGCAATAGAAATTGAAATTGTTCAGTTGTGTTTTTGTTAAGAGGCAACAGAAAACTGAAGAGTAATTCCATGATAGGGAAGCATAATTAGCCAAGTCATGAAATAACTCATCTGCTATTTCAAGTGAGCAGGCAATTGCTGATTTGCAACAGGTATTTGACCACTGCCTTCTTCACAGGTGGATGGAGATAAGAAAAAAAAAAAACAATGCTTGCCTTTCATCAATGTGTTTAGATTTCACAAGTTTAATATTCAATGTCTGAGCCAGTTTTTGTTTGTTCCTAGTTCTTATTTTACAGGTTGCATCTACAGTACAAATAGCTTTCCTAGGCACCTGTAGAATATATGAAATTCTTCCCTAAAGAGTTTTGTGATACTATTGGAAAACAAGACCCCTCAAAAAATGGCTGGAACAGGGTGGGATAATGGATGGACATGTGGAAAAGTGGAAAGTCTATTTATCTGTCTAACCTTTTATGAGCATCTTTTCCAAAGGAACACAAGTCTTAAAATCATATTCTTTTGTCTAGGTCTCTGTACTACAATGATGGGCTGTCATAGCTTGGTAGTTCCCAAGTAAGTGGAAATCAGCACAGGCTTTTTAAGAACTACTCAGACCTACAATTACTAATATCTAGTTAAAGACTAGATGTAAAGATATGAGACTATTTTTAGAGTGGCCAAAAGCTGCCCAAAGAAACATTCAGGAAATAATATCATGGGAAATTGTTTCTCCTAAACCAAGCAAAACCAGTCCTGTGCAGGAGGTGAACAATAAATCAAGCATTTCTGTATACTGAGGTTCAATTAAATTAGACAAATAAAGAAATCAATAAGACCTGCTCTCTTCACAGAGTGCAAAAGAGACAAACAGAGACATAATCTCTGTGAGATGCTAACTATGGATCCAACACTGTGCTAAGTGCTTTTTATATGTGAAATCTTTAATTTTTAAAAGATTCCATGAAGTCAGAATTATCCATTTCATTCTGTTGATGAGGAAATAGACTCAGAGGGGGACTGCGGTTGTGGCTCAGTGGTAGAGCACTTGCCTTACGTGTGTGAGGCCCTGGGTTTGATTCTCAGCACCGCATACAAATAAATAAAATAAAGGTCCATTGACAACTGAAAATTTAAAAATATATAGACTCAGAGAATCTAAGTAACTTTGCAAGACCCAGGCAATGGATACAGAGCAGAGCTGATTAGATCCCAACTATTCTAATGAGGATGAGAAGGATTAAAATGAAAGACAATATATTTTCATTGAAAGGTGATTTAACAGGATAAAACTTATTAACACCTTTTTCCTAACAAATACATAAACATACTAAGGCCCTTTGGTGGCCAAACACCACTCAGCAGGTCTCAGGGTGGCCATTCGAGCAACCTACTCACTGTTATGAACTGTTGGATGGCTACGCCAGGGGCTGTGCCCTGCACCACCCTGTTGATGAAATACCCATCACGGATGAGGGAGCAGCTAGCTCTTCCTGGAAACCATTGGCATGTATGAGGGTGTTAGAGAAGCCAAGCTTCTGTTTTCTCATCTAGTACAAAGGAATCCTTCCTACCCTCCCCAGGAAGATGTTGGTAAGATATGGATGGGTGGGAATCGAAGAAATTGTTTCAGTGGTAGTCACTGCAGAAGGTCAAGGTTGGGTTGGCACTGTCCTCAATAAGAGTTATTGTGACTATGGTCCAAAGTCTCCCAGGACTTTTTTTTTTATTTGTTTGCTTTTATTTTTTGGTGTTAGATACCTGAAACACCAAGGGCAGTTCTGTGCCAAGCCACAAGAAGAATGAAAGCCCAGGACTTCCCCTAGGGCACCAGCTTCCATTTGAGTTTGAGGCAGTAAAATCTTCCCAACAGTTATAGTTTGAGAACTTCCTGCTGGTTCACATTTCAAACAGAGCCCACACTTAATCCCCAACCTGGCACCAGAGCTCACATTGAACAGGTGGACTGCAGGAGACCCAGGGACAAGGCACTTTCCGGAGAGCTGGACCAGCTTCCAGTAAGTACTCTATAATGTTACTGGTTTGGATTCTCAAGACTATTGTGATTTGGAAGCTCATTACCATGGAGCAGTTGCAAAATTGAAAATCAAAAATTGGAAATTTTTCAATTGAGGCATCTTGCTTTTATGAGCTTTTTTTCATAATCTTCTTGGGCTGTACAGAGGGAAATAAGACCTCTTGGTATCATAGTCCACAAATCCCAAGTGACACTATAATGAACAACTGAGGCAATGAATATGGAGTGCTGTTCCTGAGTGAGACTGAAGAGATGAATGGAAAGGTTTTCCTGCTTGTTTTTTTTTTTTTGGGGGGGGGTGTTGCGGAGCCAGCAACAAGAAATGCAGACAAACCTAGGGAATGATTTCATTCTTTTTCCTTGGATAGAAAGGACAAAGTGGTGAAGATTGACTTTCAAGTTGGGAGGCTGGCTCAGCTTCTTTTTAATTGTGTGCTCTAAGGCAAGTTGTTTACTCTTTCTAATAACTGTCTCCTTGTCTGTCACTTGGTATTATATCATTGTAAAAAGAATATAAGCTTCACAGTAGTGTGATGAGGCTCTATAAACATATTGCTTACAAGTTCCTACTATAATCAATAAATACAGCGATTATTAAGCAATCATAGAATATCAGAGCTGGAAAGGACCTGAAAACTAGCATCTATTGAGCTCCTAATATCTACTGAGTGCTCTCTTCAGATTATTTCAACTGAGGCTCACAGCAATTCTAGAAGGGTGACATTATGCCATCCACTTTACAGATGAAGAAATGGAGGCATGTAGGGGTACTGTCATATATTCAAGATCACATCTCTCATAACTGATGGGGATGAAATTGAAACCCAATCTCCACTGTTAACCCACTAAACCATCAAACCCTGCAGCCTTATCTGTCATCCCATTTTGTAGTTGGTGAGAGAAGAGGGAGGAGTGGTCCCCACAGGTGACTTTGGAGCTCTTCACAGACCCTGGAAGCCAGAGATGTCCTTCAAAGCACACTTTGCTATTCACGGTACACAGGAGAGTGGAAGTCATCAGGAGTGTACTTGAGCATCAATCAGGTGCCCTGAGGGGGCTCCACAGGAGAACTAGGTGCAAGTTACCTTACTCTTCCTCTCTCAAATGCAGTATTCCATTTGTAAAACAGGCCACCTCCAAATAGAACAGTTCTGAGACACAAAAGAAACAGCACTCAGTGTGCAGGCATTAAGCGCTCTGCCCCTGGGCTCCCTGGATGCCACCTGCTCATTCTGAGCTCTGGTGGCAGGGTGAGATTAAGTACAAACTCTGAAATGTGAACCCACAGGAAGTTCTCAACCTGATATCCTTGGAAGGATTTTACTCTTGACCTTTATCAACAAGACAGGCTTTAAAACTAGTGACATATTTTATCAGAAGAAATGATGTGGAGCTTTTGGACAAATAATAGCCCCCAAAGAGCTTGAAGCAAACATGGTGCTTTAAAATATGTCAAACAGAGCTCCTCACTTCTGTACAGTCCTCCCAGCTGAGCTTGAACTGCATTGCTCACGTGGGAGGGCGACTGAGTCTCACGTGCATGGGTGGCTAGAAGGATGACAGGCTGGAAACCATCCATTCCTAATAATTACGCAGGCATGGATAGCCTAGAATTGGAAAGAAGCTCATGAATTTAATACCAAATCTCAGGGGTATTTTTTTTTTTTAATATTGTCCCTGCTTTGAGGGGGATGGGCAAAGTTTCAAGTAGTTTATATCATTCTTCTTCCTTGTACAGAACTGATATTCAGGGAACAAAGGCCTCAATAGTGTGGCTTTCTCCCCAGGCATTGCGCGGAGTAGAGTGTGTCCATCGGACCAGGCAAGGGACAAGGGCATTGTTCTTCAACATACATTTGCACATGCCCCAGAAATTTGCTCAAATCATCACTACTGTTATTGCACAAGATACCCCAAGAAAGACAATTTCCCCAGGCAGGATAGGTGTGATTTTAGGATTTGGGAAATCTCCCCCACTGGTCTTCAAATAGCTCTTCCACGCATCTGACAGAACACCAAAAGGATGCTGTGAGGACATGTCTTAATCTTAAGATGTTCCTCTCTGTCATTCAGAGATGAGTCATTTCTACTTTTGGAGGAATGAATAAGTTTATGCTGAAGAAAGGGAGATCAGGAGGGGGGTGCCCATGGCAGTGGGAGGCCCTGCGTCTTCTCCCTGGTTCACCCCGGCTGCCCTGGCCTTGCTCGCTAGTTTCCCTTGGGAGAAGGCAAGTCCCTGTCATGGAGAAGGGCTTCTTTCTTTTCCAATCTTTCCTCTCCTCAGCAGTGCTTCCTCACCCGCATTCTGTGGACTCCTGCCCTCTGCCCTGTTCTTATCACTTCTCCTTGGTGTTGCTGTCACCCAGGGCTCTCTAGTCAGAAATGCTCTTGACACAGGGACAAAAAAATCCCAGGAAAGACGGCTCCTTCAGTCACCTTTCCAACACGTCCACAGACCACCCACTTGGTAAGCACAAGTGCATGGCTATCACCAGCTTCAGGGATAAGGAGGAAAGTATTAAAGGAATGAAAAGGGGACATCTCAGAACCCGTCTCCCCAGCATTTGTGAGCACCATCCTGATACTCAGTGCTTCTGTGGCTGCTGGAAGGGGCATACAGTCGTTTGGAGACCAACTGACACTTTACCCTTCTTTTTGACAGGTGAGAACAGACGGCCATAATGGAAACCAAATCTCCAAAGAGTCCAGGTACCTGGGGGCATAATTTCAAAAGGAAAAAAATCTTTTTATCAAAAATGAAAAACAAATCCAATCAAGCTAACCAGGATACACACATGGGTTTCAAATGGGGGAATAAAGGGTGGGCATTCTGGGATCATGGTTCTTGGTTTGGAGAATGTCGCACAAACTTTGGATTTCACTTAATTATCTTGTAAGAGCTGACGTGTCTAGAAATTTCACATTTTGTGATTTTTCGTGGGCCAAATGTTCCATTTGTTACTTGGAGACAGTGCTCATAACAAACGATGGCCCAGCAAAAACAGGGGTGGATTTCCCTAATTTTGCATGAAACTCTCATTACAGAAACTGCCTAGATTGTTATGAAGCTTGTTATGAAGGTAGCTCAGGTACATTATTCTATTATCATGGCTCCTATTCACATAATCCATTATAGGTGAGTGGTTAGAAGAACAGAGTTCAGGATCAAATAACTAGGAAACCAAATTCTTCCATTAACTAAAAAATATTTACAAAGAACCTATTACTCTAAATATGTGTGCTTCATATTGTGTGTGATATGCCAGTAAATTAATAATAGAGTTATTGCACTTAAGGAGTTTATCATTTCACTGGAAAGTTAAGAGAAGCACCCGCAAGTAGCTTTACTGGAAAACACAGGCTAGCACATGCAGTCAAGCTTTGCTGTGATCAGGAAATAGGGACAAAATGCTGTGGAATCAGAAGAAGAAAAAAATGTGTAAAGAGTTGTAGAAATCCAGAGAAGATTTATGGAGAAGGCATTTGAGCTGAAACTTTCAGGATGGGCAGGGTCTTAAAAGAGATTGAAAAAGAAAACACATCTCGGCAGAAGAAATGGCAGGAATAAAAGCAGTGAAGTCACTCAGAGGCAGGATGTGTCAGACAAGAACGGGATTCTAAGGTAGGTCAGGGGAGGATAGAGGAGGAGGACACAGAAGGGCAGCACCACACGGGGCCAGACCTTGACCCCATCTGACCGGGAAACCTCAAAGTATTTGGAGCATGGACCTGGCATGGTCATGAATTTTAGATTGGTCATATTTTTAATAGCTTTATTACCATCTATTACAATTGTCATGCAATAAACTGCACGTATTTAAAGTATACTATCTGAACCAGGCGCGGTGGCACACACCCGCCACTGGGAAGGTGAAGGCAGGAGCGTCTCCAGTTCAAAGCCAGCCTGGGCAACTTAGTGAGCCGATCCCATCTTAAAATAAAACAAAAAGGGCTGGGGATGTTATTCAGTGGTGAAGTCCCCCTGGGTTCAATCCCTAGTATACCACAAAATAAATAAACAAACAAAAGAATGAAATGAAGTATAATACCACAATAAGTTTTTAAATATATTTCTTAGTTGTAGATGGACACAATACCTTTATTTTATTTATGTAATTTGTATGTGGTGCTGAGGATCAAACCCAGTGCCTCACACATGTTAGGCAAGTGCTCTACCACTGAGCTTCAACCCCAGTCCCCCATGATAAGTTTTTTTTTAATTATATTTAATTTTTAAAATTTGTTCTACTTAGTTGTACATCACAGCAGAAGGCATTTCAATTCATTGTACACAAATGGAGTGCAACATTTCAATTTTCTGGTTGTACACGGTGTAGAGAATCACCTTTTGTGCAAGGATAATGATGTCCATCTCATTCCACCATCTTTCCTACGCTCATAACCCCTCCTACCCTCCCCTTTGCCCAAAGAGCCTCTATTCTTCCCATGCCCCCCATCATAGATCAGCATCCACTAATCAGAGAAAGCATTTGGCCTTTAGTGTTTGGGGATCGGCTTATTTCACTTAGCATAATATTCTCCAACTCCACCCATGTACCTGAAAATGCCATAATTTTATTCTCTTTTAATGCCGAGTAATATTCCATTATGAGTATATACCACAGTTTCTTTACCGTGATAAGTTTTGACAGATGCATTCACCTGGGAAACCATCAAGATAGTGAACATAGCCATCATCCTCAAAAGTTTTCTTAGGCCTGTTTGTAGTTCTTCCCTCCAGCACACAGTACTGCCTCCACCTCCAGCTCTGCCTGTCTTTGGATTTGCCTGAGTTTTACACAAATGGAGTCATATAGTACCTTCTTATAATGTATAAAGTCTGACTTCTTCCACTCAGCTTAACTCTTTGGCGATTCACCCACAGTGTGGCATGTATTAATAGTTTTTCCCTCTTATTGAGTAATATCCCCGTTCCATGGATGTGCCGTACTTTATTACCTACTGTCAATATTACCTATTGACAAAATGGTTGGGTTAGTTTCAGCCTTTGCTTATTACAAAGAAAGCTGATATGAGCATTTGTCTATAAATTTTTAAAAAATCATATATCTATTTTACCTAGTAGAATGAAGGAATGAGATGATAAGAAGAGGTTTATTTATTTTTTCCAAATTTATTTGTTTGATTTCTTTAAAAAAAAAAAAAGCTTTATTGAGGTATAATTGACATACAATAGGCAGACAGGTTTCGGTTAACAATTTCACAAGTTTTGACATGTGTATGTACCTGTGAAGCCACCACCCAATCAAGATAATGCACCTATCCATCAACCCCACAAGCTTTCTCATCCATTGTCTCCCACTCTTCCACTCACACACATTTCCCCAGACAACCACTGCTCTGTTTTTTCCATATATAAACTGGAATATTCTAGAATTTTATATAAATATAAAAAAATAAATATATATATATACATTTTTAAATATTATTTTTTAGTTGTAGTTGGAAAAGAATGCCTTTATTTTATTTATTTTTATGTGATCCTGAGGATCAAACCTAGGGCCTCAAATGTGCTAGGTGAGCGCTCTACTGCTGAGCCACAACCCCAGCCCCATATAAATTTTACATAAATATCAACATGCAGTATCAACAAGTCATCTGGATTCTTTCACTCAGCATGATTCTTTTGAGATTCATCTCTGCTGTGGTATATATCAATAGTTTGTTCCCTTTAATTCCCCAATAGTATTCAGTTGTATGGGCACAGTACAATTTGTTAATCCAGTCACCTGTAGGTGGACATATAGATTGCTTCCAGTCTATAGGTATTACAAGTAAAACTCTATGAACATCCATGATAAATCTTTGCATGGTTGCATTTCCTTTGGAGTGGAATAGCCTTTTAACTTTTTAAAACAGATTTTAAAGAAAAAATAAATGAACTATTTTCTTCTATTTTTTTGTAACACTGGGGACCGAACCCAGGGCCTTGTGCATGCTAAGCAAGTGCTCTACCACTAAGCCCCACATCCTGAGCCCTAAATTAACCATTTTAAAGGAAATAATTTGATGGCAGTTAGCATATTCACAATGTTGTGCAGCCACCCCTTCTATACAATTCTAAAACATGACCTCACTCCTGGATTAAAGCCTTCACCCAGCTGAGCAGTGTCTCTCTCTGTTCTGCCTTCTCCTTAGTCCCTGTCGAGCACCAATCTGCATTCTAGCTCTAGGGATTTATGTATTCAGGACACGTCAAAGAAATACAGTTATACAGTATGTGACTTTTTGTTTCTGGCTGCTTTGTTTCTGTAAAATGTTTTTAATGTTCATCCATGTTAAAGCATTTATCACTACTTCATTCCTTTTATGACTTGGTAATTTTCCATCATGTATATATTCCACAAATTGTTTATCCAGGCACTCCATGATGGACATTTGAACTGTTTCCATGGTTAGCTCTTGTGAACAGCACTGGATATAGCATATGTGTAGGTGTCCTTGTTTGAGTGCCGTTTTAATTCTTTTGACTTTATGCTTAAGATTGGAATTGAGGGGGTCTTATGATAATGATGTGCTTAACTTTTTAAGGAACTACCAAACTGTTTCCCACGATGCCTGAACCATTTTGCATTTCACCAGTGGCGTCGGAGGGGTCGAATTTCTCCATATCTTCATCGGACACTTACTTTCCATCATAATCATTACTAATGTAGCCATCTCGGCAAGCACAAAATGGTTTCTCATTGTTCCCACTTCGTGTCGGACAAATTTTTGTGTGTTTATTAGCATTTGTATATCTTCTTCAGAGAAACGTCTATTCAAGTCCTTTGTCCATTTTTTTTAAATAGGGTTGTTGTTTTAGTTATTGCATTTAAGAGTACTATATTAAGCCCCTATCAGATATCTGCTTTGCAAATATTTACCCATTATTCTGTAGGTTCTTTGTTCACTTTTTTGATAATGTCTTTTGATATGAGTAAGTGTTTAATTTTGACGAGATCCAATATACCTATTTTATGTTGCTTTTACTTTTGGTGTCATTTCTAAGAATCTGCTGTTAAATCCAGCACCATGAAAATTTATGTATTCTCCTAGGAATGGTATGGTTTTAGCTCTCAAATTAAGGTCATTGGTTTTTGAGTTAACTTTTTTGTTTGATAAGATGTATAAGTCTAACTATATATTTTTTCATGTGTGGATTTCCAGTTGTCCTAGCACAATTTGTTAAAGAGATCATCATCTCCTCATCAAATGGCCTTGGTCATTGATGTGTGGGTTGTTGTTTTTTTTTTTTTCCTGGACTCTCAACTCTATTATACTGGTCTGTATATTTATCTTTGCACCAGAACCATGATTTTGATTTCTGTAGTGTTGTATTAAGTTTTGAAATTGGGAAGTCTGAGTTCTGTCTATTCTTCATCAAGATTGTTTTGGCAATTCAATTGGAATTCCAATTGAGGATTGCCTTTTCCATTTCTGCAAAGAAGTCACTAAAATTTTGATAAGGAATGTGTTGAAATTTTAGATTGCTTGGGATAGTATTAACATGTTAAAAATGATAAGTCTTCCAATTCATGAATGTGGGATATTTTTCTTTTTTGTTGTTGTTGTTGTTTTCTTTAATTTCTTTCAGCAATGTGTCGTAGTTTCCAATGTACAAATACTTTACCTTCTTAATTAAATTTACCCCTAGATATTTTATTTATTTATTTTGGATTCTACTGTAAATTGGATCACTTTCTTAATTTTATTTTCAGATTATTTATTGCTGGCTTATAGAAATAAGACTAATTTTTGTGCTGATCAAGTAAGCTACTGAATTTTCTCCTGAAGCTTTTTTTTTTTTTCAAATTTACTATATGAGGGTTTCTATATAGATTCATGTAATCTCATAATAGAGATAGTTTTACCTCTTCCTTTCCAATTTGGATGCATTTAATTTATGTTTCTTGCCTAATTGCTCAGGATAGACCTTCTTATACAATGTTCAAGAGCAAAGCTGAAAATGGGGATTTGGGGTTGTTGTTGCTTCTGACTTTAGAGGAAAAGCTGTCAATCTCTGATGCTGTTTATAGTTTTGGGGTTTTTTGTTTATTTGTTTTGTTTTTTTAATAGATGTCTTGCATTAGGTTGAGGAAATTTTCTCCTTGTCCTAGTTTGCCACGAGTTTCTGTCAGGAAAAAGATGCTAATCTCATAAAAAGAGTTGGGAATATTCCCTCCTCGTCAATATTTAGAAGATTTTGTGTATAATTGGTCTTATTTATTCCTTAACTGTTTGGAGGAAGTTACAATTACAACCACTTAGACCTCAAATTTTCCTTATGTGAAGGTATTTAACTACAATTCCAAGTTCTCAAATAGATATAGGGGCTATTTAGATTATCTATTTCTTCTTCAGTGATCTTTATTAGTAGATGTATTTTGAGAAATTTTTCAATTCACCTAAGTTTTCAAATTTACTGAAATAAAGTTGATCATAATATTTCTTTATTATCTTCTTCCTCTCAGTAGAATCTGTAGTTAGGTTCCTTCTTTTCTCCTAATATTGATGATCTGTGTCTTCTCTCTGTTTTTCCAGATGTATCTTGCTAGATAGGAGTTGGCTAATGTTGATATTTTAAAAAAGATCAACTTCTGGTTTCTTTGACTTTCTCCACTGTCTTTCAGTTTTCTGTCATTGAATTTCAGTTTGATCTTTATTTCCTTTCCTTTCTTTAACTTACATTTAATTAATTCAGTGTTTTCAAGAGTCTTAGTGTGGAAGCTGAGCTAACTGACTTGAGATCTTGATCTTTTCTACTGTAGGCATTTAGTACAATAAAATGTCTCCTAAATACTTTTTAGTGGCATCCAAAAAAAATCTGATTTATTGTGCTTTAATTTTCATCCAATACAAAAAGTGTCTTCTTTGATCCAGGAGTTATTTATTTCAGGAAATTTTATGGTGGAAATTTTCTTCTATGGTGGAATGAGATGGACATCATTACCCTAAGTACATGTATAAAGAGAGGAATGGTGTGAATATACTTTGTATACAGCCATAGATATGAAAAATTGTACTCTATATGTGTATATGAATTATAATACATTCTGCTGGCACATAAAACAAATTAGAATAAAAAATAAATTAAATAAATAAAATTTTTTATTGATTTATAATTTGATTGGAAATTATACTCTGGGAACACAATTTCATAACTCGAATGTTTTTAAATTTACTGAGACTTAAATTTACAACTCAGATTGAGTCTATCTTGGTAAATATTGCCAGTACCCCTGAAAAGAATGTGTATTCTGTTGTTGTTGAGTGAAGTGTTCTGTATTGTATAATATCACTCAGGATAAGTTGGCTGATAATGTTGTTCAAGTCTACTATATCCTTGCTCAGTTTTTATTTATTTGTCTTCTCAGTTATAACGAGAGGAGTATTTAAGTCTCTCAGTATATTGTAAATATGTCTATTTTTCCTTGTAGTTTTATTAGGTTTTGCTTCAGGTATTTTGAAGCTCTGTTATTAGTTGCATATATGTTTAGGATTGTTATGTTCTATTATGATTAATTGAACCCATTATTATTATGAAATTACCTTCTTTATCCCTGGTAGTATTCTTTGTTTTGAAATCTCCACTGATATTAATACAACCATTGCAACTTTTGGCTGTGTTAGCATAGTGTATCTTTTTTCTATGATGCTCCTGCATCAGCCTCCCAAGTATTTGGGATTACAAGTGTGCACTGCCCACTCATCTTTGTATTGATATTTGTTTTCTATTTGTCTTTTTTTTCCCTTTGTTTTCTCCTCTTGTCCTTTCTGCCTTCTTTTGGATTAGCTGAGAATTTCAAAAATTCTCTTTTATCTTCCTTATTGGCTTATTAGTTATCATTATGTGATTTATTATTTTAGTGATTACTTTAGGGCTTATGTACATTTTTAACATATTATAATCTAACTTTAAGTGATTTTATACCAATTCAAAAATAATACAAGAACTTTACAAAAGTGCATTTCCATTTTTCCCTCCTGGACTTTATGCTGCTATTGGAATGCATTTTATTTATATCTATTATAATGTGCACAATCATTGTTAGTTTTGTTTAATAATCAATCTTTTTTTTTTTTTTTTGTAGTGCTAGGGATTGAACCCAGGACCTTGTGCATATGAGGCAAGCACTCTACCAACTGAGCTATATCCCCAGCCCCTCAATGGGTTTTTTAATGTGTTAAAGAATAAGACCAAAGCTCACATATTTACCTTTGTAGTTACCATTTCAGTATTCTTCATTCCTTTTATAAATTCAGATTTCCATCTGGAAGATTTCCTTCTGCCTGAATGACTTCCTTTTACATTTTTATAGTGCAACCCTCCTGGTGATGAATTCTTTCAGCACTGCATATATGAAAATGTCTTAAAATTTTTTAAAAAGATATTTTTAAAAATTTTAAGACATTTTTTAAAAGATATTTTTGCTGCATAGAGAATTCTGGATGACAGTGTTTCTTTCATTACTATAAGTACATTGTTCTATTTTTCTTGTTTGCATTGTTTCTGACTAGAAATCAGTATCATTGTCCCTGATCCTTGTTCTGTATACATCATGTCTTTTTTCCACTAGTTGCTTTTAAGATTTTTTTCCTTTATCACTGGTTTTGAGTAACTTGATTTTGATCTGCCTTAGTGTATTTCCTTGTATCTTGTGTTTCATATGGTTGGGGCTCATTGACTTGCTTGGATCTTGGGATTTATAGTTTTAAGTTTGTAGAATTTATAGCATTATTTCTTTGAATATTTTTTTCTGTCTTCCTCCCCCACTTTAAGAAACTCCAATTACTTGTATATTAGTTCACTTGAAATTTTTCACAACATTCTGGGGTTCTTTTTATGTTTTTAAATTCTTTTTTTTTTTACTTTCTGTTTATTTTGATAGTCCCTATGCTTTGCCTTAAACTCATTTATTTTTTTCTTCTACAATGTTCACTCTCTGTTTCTCCTACCCAGTGTATTTCTTTTTCCCCTAAAGACATTGTCATTTTCATGTCAAAAAGTTCATTTTGGGTATTTTTAAATTTTCTATCTCTACCCAATTTCTTAAAAATGCAGTGATAATAACTGTTTCAGCGATCTTCTCTGCCAATTCTAACATCTGTGTCAGCTCTCAGTCTGTTTTGATTGTTTGGTTATGCTCTTCATCACAGTCATTTTTTTCCTGCCATTTTTGCATGCCTGGTAATCTGGACTGATTGCCAGACTTTGCAAATTGTACCTTATTGGGTAATATAT
>NW_025999999.1:17328650-17409115 GCF_001458135.2 Marmota marmota marmota
ATATATATATATATATATATATATAATTTCCTATAAATCTTGATCTTTGTTCTGGGATGCAGTTAAGTTTCTTGGAAACAACTTGGTCCTTTTAAGACTTGTTTTTATGATTTGTTAGGTGAGTTTGGCACAGTCCTCAGTCTAGGGATAATTATTCCTCAGGACTTTACCTAATGTCCTGTAAATTATAAGTAAATTGTAAGTCTTTCCAGTATGGCTGAAAGGAATGGGCGCTTTTGCTGACCCTGTGTGAACATTGAACACTGTTCCTTCTGATCTTTTCTAATGGTTCTTTCCCTGGCCTCAGGTAGATTCGGCACACCCTTGTGCTTAATTACTATTCTTGAATATTTGAGGACTCTGTTGCCCTTTAGTCTAGCAAACCAAAGAAAAGCCACTTGCTATTAAAAGCAGGTGGTGAATATGATTAAATCAAGAAGCTACTCATACATTAACTGTTCTCTGTAAGTATTGGAATTATAAGCATTTTTAGTTTTTTTCTGTGTTCTAAGATGTTTACAAGAAATATGTACTACTTTCATTATTTAGAAAACCAAAGTATTGTTTAAATAGTTTTTTAAGCGATTGGTTTTACTTTCACATTCAAGATATAAGTCTAGTTTGTACCTGGCTTTGGAAATTTGAGAGCGTCTTTATTAAGTGAAAACAGAATCAAGATTCTGTAGTACATATGTTGGGATCAGCATCCTAGTGTCCAGTTATTCTGGTGAGCAGCTGTCCTGACTTTTCCTCTCTCCCCAAGTTCTGCAGACACTCCACCTGCCCCTCTCCCCCACCCCCCCCCAAAAAAAGCACTTTTGCCACCTCATTTTTAATAGCAGGTGGTTAACTTTTATTTGCAAACAAAAGGGAGGTACAGAATTATCTTGCTCCTGCAATGGGAATGGTGACAAACCTGTGCTCACACCTAGAGAGTCAGTGACGTATTCCAGAAACAGAACCAGATGGGGGTGAGCAGGACAAAGGTACCTCGAAGCATCCTTTGAATGACAGCCCCAGCCGTGGATGAGGAAGAGTCACACACTTGCTCCTTTTTTTTCTTGGGCTGACATAGGAGAATCTTTTGAGTAACTGAATGATTTGAAGACCTTTCCAGAAATAAACAGTGTTATCTGACTGAAGCAGTTCTCTTCTGAAATTTATGAGAGAACAAACTGAGTCTTGTTCACTTTCTTTTACTAGGCAAGCAACTTACATTTTATTATGAAAATGAAGTCTATAAACAAGATTACTTTATTAAGTCACCACCTCCTCAGCTTTTCTCCTCCGCAGTAAGTATTCCCTACAGATTAACAAGCCTCCCACCAGCACCATGAGCATTTTTTTAATGCTCTCTCTTTCTCTGAGATTTAACTGAGATGCAAAACTTCTTCTTCTTTTTTTTTCTTCACCTTTCAGACCTCTTGGAAAAAGCGTTTTTGTGTCCTGTCAAAGAATGGGGAAAAGGGTCTTACTCTTTCCTATTACAAAGACCATCACCAACGAGGTTCCCTCGAAATTGATCGGTGTGTATCCAGAGCAAGGAAATTTATAACACATCTTATCAAGTCAGATACTAACAAGTTGCATGTAAATTTAAACTTAAATCATTGACAGAGGAACTATGGACTTTAATCCTATTATGATATTTGAAAGGGAACTAAAATTATGAACACTTAAGAGTAAAAGATAGTTAAATGTTCATTCATATTATGTTACAGATGATAAGTCTTTAATTAATAAGCATTCATTTGGAAAGGATTTTCACTTAATTTGTGGATGGGAGGGAGAAGATGAAATTTGCCATTTTATAAAGCCAAGATGGGTTTTAAAAAAAAATTTAGGTTAACTTTTTTGGTCTTCTATTTTCAAAAAAGTATGTACAAGAAAACAACTTGAAAAGATGATTTGTTCCCCTTCTCAGTGGCGCACACCTGTAATCCCAGTGGCTCAGGAGGCTGAAACAGGAGTACTGAGAGTTCAAAGCCAGCCTCAGCAAAGGAGAGGCTCTAAGCAACTCAGCACCCTGTCTGTAAATAAAATACAAAATAGGGCTGGGGATGTGACTCTGTGACCAAGTGCCCCTGAGTTCAATTCTTGATACCAAAAAACAACAAAACAAAACAAACAAAAAAGATGATTCGTGAACTCAAGAATCCAACTGAGCTAGGTACAGTGGCATATGCCTGTAATCCCAGTGACTCTGGAGGCGGAGGCAGGAGGATCACAAGTTCAAAGCCAGCCTCAGCAACTTAGCGAGGCCCTAAGCAACTTAGTGAGACCCTGTCTCAAAATAAAACATTTTAAAAAAGGAGAGAGGGATCTGGCTCAGTGGTTAAGCACCCTTGGGTTCGATCCCTAATACAAAAAAAAAAAAAAAAGGAAACACCATCTTTTGAATTAAATTTCAGGCCAAACACAGTGTTTCAATTAATGATGAACCAGATTCAAAGTGCACATTTATTTTCTAAAAAAATAAAATAAAATAATAATTCAAATAATAGCAATAATAATTCAAATTACTGGACGATCTTTAAAACATGGATCAAGCAGATTTTAAGTTTTATTCAAATATGCATCCTAATGTAAAACATTAGTCAGTTTTCTTCCTCATTTGGTAAGTACATTGGTTTAGTACTTTGTGTCTATATCTAACAGAAATGCCAGCGTCAACGTGGGTATAAATAGCCAGGAAAAGCTTCAATCTGTGCAGAAGATGTTTAAATGCCACCCGGATGAGGTGATGTCCATCAGAACCACTAACAGAGATTACTTCCTCATCAGCCACGACAGGTAGGCTGTAAGGAGCTAGAGTCGTCTCCTGGGTGTTAAGCAAAAGCAAACCGAAATCCAGAACATTTTAAACGATGTTTAAATCTCCAAAGCCATTCTGGCAGCCCTCGCTATACTAATTTCCAAAGGCTCTGTAACAAGGTGTCACAAACTAAGTGGCTTAGAAGAACAGAAATGTATCGTCTCACTGTTCCGGGGGCTAAGTGATGGAGATCAGAGTGTGGGCAGGGCCGTAGTCCCTCTGAAGGCTCCAGAGAAGGCTCTGTCCCAGGACTCTCTCCTAACTTCCTTTGGCTTGTGGCAGTGTGACTCCAGTCTTCACATGGTATTCTCCCGGTGTGCGTCTCTCTGTGTCTAAAGGTCCCCTGTTTGTAAGGACACCAGTCACATTGGGTTAGGAGCCACCTTTACTCCGGTATAACCTCATCTAAACTAAATATATCCGAAACAAGTCTATTTCCAAATAGGGTCACGATCTGAGGACTGGGAGTTAGAACTGGAATGTCTGTATCCTGGGCGGGGTTGGGGGATATGATCCAACCCATAATAGTCACTATTACCACAGATGCATCCCAAGTAAAAGGACCTAGTACAAGAATACCTGTATACGCTACCTGTATAAGGGAGGGACCGTGCTCACCCCCAAGGAGTCTTCTCTTTGAGGAGCAGCTCCTGTAGCTAGTGAAGGTGCCCACTGAAGTTTTGCACACTTTAAATGCTAGGGGGTGAGGCCATGGTGAAGGAAAGAGGCTATGCCGAGAAGGCCGGGAATATCGAAGCATGTGGGACCTTGATCTCTTTTAGGTTGACCTAAAGATCCAGAGCTTTCTTTTAAACTGTTGTGCAAGTCAGCAGCAAAGAAGATGGGATTTATATACATTCTTTCAAACACGACTCTTCATGAAGACCTGCATTCCCTAAGGGGAAACTCACTTGGATAGTTGTGCCAAAATGGCGCTGACAGGCTAGGAGGGCACTTGCTCCAGAACACCATAGAGCTGAAAGCCCCAAGCCCTGGGATTACTCCTCTTATTTTCTATTTCCCATTTTGTTACTCTGAGCTTTCCTCACCGGGGTGGCATGAGAAGTCCTTCCAGAGTGCAAATGGGGAGGAAGTGGGCCTCTGAAGCTACTGGCAAAAACATCCATATTTACCAGATAGCTGCTCCCATGGCCTATTCTAGCCACAGTAAAAGAATCCTCTGGTGAAGTGAATAGAGAGCCTACAGAATGGGAGCAAGTTTTTACCAGCAGCACATCAGACAGAGCAGTAATCCGTAGGATGTATAAAGAACTCAAAAATCTTAACTCCAAAAAAACAAATAATCCAATCAACAAATGGGCCAAGGAACTGAACCGACACTTCTCAGAAGATGATATACAATCAATCAACAAATATATGAAACCATGTTCAACATCTCTAGCAACTAGAGAAATGCAAAGCAAAACCACTCTAAGATTTCATCTCACTGCAGTCAGAATGACAGCTATTAAGAATGCAAACAACAATAAGTATTGGTGGGGATGTGGGGGATAAGGCTACACTCTTACACTGCTGGTAGGACTGCAAATTGGTGCAACCAATAAGGAAAGCAGTATGGAGATTCCTTGGAAAACTGGGAATGGGAACCACCATTTGACCCAGCTATCCCACTCCTTGATTTATACCCAAAAGACTTAAAAACAGTCTACTGCAGGAACATAGCCACATCAATGTTTGTAGAAGCACAATTTACTATAGCTAAATTGTGGATCCAACCTAGATACCCTTCGGTAGATGAATGGATAAATAAAATGTGGTATATATATACAATGGAATATTATTCAGCATTAAAAGAAAATAAAATCATGGCATTTGCAGGTAAGTGAATGGAATTGGAAAATACTATGCTAAGTGAAGTAAGCCAATCCCAAAAAAACCAAATGCTGAATGTTTTCTCTGATATAAAGATGCTGATTCTTAATGGGGATGGAGTGGAGGAGCATGGGAGGAATAGATGAACTTTAGATTGGGCAAAGGGGAGGGAAGGTGGGTATGGGAGTAGGAAAGACAGTGGAATGAGACTGATACCATTACCCTAAGTACACGGATGAAAACACGAATGGTGTGGCTGTACTTTGTGTTCAATCAGAGACATGAAAAATTGTGCTCTATAATATGAATTGAATTGCATTCTGCTGTCATATATAATGAATTGGAATAAATAAAATGATCCTCTGGTTCAAAATGAGTGAGTTCAGGTGCTGCTGTTGCCACATGTCAGCTCAAAGTTTGTTCCCATCAACAGGGAGAAGATTAGAGACTGGGTCTCTTTCATATCATCGTTTTGCCATGGTGTACGAGCAGCTCACCAGAACACCCAGGTGACTATCGTTAATAAAATAACAGACATCTAAATACGACCCTCTTTTAACAGAAATAATGGCAGCTTTTTCTTTCTCCTTGGCAACTGGCATTAATTCTAGAAATAAATAAGTGAGGAAATGTTATGTTTTATGATGAACAAAAGGAAAAAAATACTTTCATGTTTTGCAAGAGAGCTAAAATACGGACATTTCAAATGTTTGTTCTGGGGGGGACAGTGAAAGGAAAGGAAGAGATTTTTAATAGTAGCTAGAACTATACTATTTTCCATCATTGTTATTCAAGCTACGCAAGACATTCTCTTTTGAATGACTACATCTAGGGCGGTTTCTATAAAAATGTTTTTTCATCTATCTTGCATTTTAATATAATGCCAGTTGTATAAGGGCTGGTAGTTTAAAGTTTTTAGTTTGCTTCATAAGGGTCTTCGTCAATCTGCCAAGTCTTGTGTTGGTGCAGGCCTTGACAAATGGAACTTTGCTCTCTAGGTGTCTTTATTCACATATTTTCTAGATTGTTCTATGCTTACAGCAAAAGCCAAGATGCAGGAGAAAGCAAAGTCTGTCTATAAGTAAACTTGAATGATAGAGCAGAACGGGCAGGATTCAGAGGGAGATATGGCTGATAAGTTGAGGAAGCTCAGGGCCTCCCTCAAGGCCAGGCAGAGTGTCCTCGGGTTTGGGAACAGACTAGGAGCCAGCTGGCAGGATCAGCCTTGTCTTAGTGAGATAGCACTGGCCCGTGGCAGCCCAGCGCCCAGACAGTTGAGGAGGTGCTGAGGGAAGAGCCCACGGGAGGCTCTTCTTTCATTCCAGACAGAGACCAGCTGTGTCCTGATGATATTATTCCTTTCTCCTAAGCAGGAGGGACCCTCACTGGGTGATACAAGGCCGGCTTCCTACCCCAGCCCTGTCTTTGGTCCTTCCAGTGTGATGGAGGCTATGAGCCCCACCTCGCCACGAAACAGCCTTCCAGACATGGTAAAAGAATCACCTTCTCTCTTGGGACCCTTCCCCTGCTCCCTCTGTCTGCGTTCCATTTACATGTCCTGGACACACATCTGGTATGCTGGCCTGTGGTCCCTCTGCTAAAGCCAAAGCCTGCTGGCTTGGCACCTTGCCACGCACAGGCACAAATGCCTCTGGGGAAAGTCTCCCTGTGATTTCTGACCGTCCAGCCTGGGCTTCTCTTTTCTTACTGATTTCCTTCATTCACCTTCATGGGTCTTGCTTCTCACTATAACTGCTGTCTCCTGGTCTTCGTTTCTGATGAAATCCATTCAAATGCTCATGAATTTCAGGGAGTGAGGTAAACGCACTGCCTCTTGAAAGCCACTCTCGATCTGCCCTCTGCTGCCTTGCCTTTCTGTCTCTACAGCTCTGGATCTCGGTCCTAAACAGGCTGCCCAGGTTTGCAGGGTACTGTTTCCTCCCCTAGAGACTCTCCCTCTCTGTGGGTCCCAACCATCTCTAAAGATGCAGAGCCTCCCAGTGTATGGAGTTGGTAGCTCTTCAACTATTTATAAACTTTTCATAGCGTGTCACACTCACCAGGCCAAACACCTCATCTCATTTATCCATTCAGTGAGTGGATACGGTCCTGTGAACCTTTTGAGCAAAGACCTCTTGCTTTTCACTCACGAGGTCTCCTTTTCCCCAGGGAAAACATTATTGATCACTTTGCCTTTTTATGCTGTTTAGATCCAGTGATTTTCTAACCAGCTCGAGTTAAGGATACCATAGTTTGTTGGTTTCTGTCATTGTTATTTAACCTACTTTCCCATTATCCCAGATATTAAAAATACATTCTATAATATAGAATTATATAACATAATCATATAATTATATTATAATAATTATGATATAATCTTGTTAATTAATATTAACTAATATAATAATATATAAGCTCTAGATTATGATTTCTTTGTCAGTTTGGCTGTAATATTCACAGCATTGAAAACTTGGGACTTAACAGATTAAGGGGGACCCTTTTTCACCCCCAGGGGAAAGACGAAAATTTAAAATTTGAGGTATGCTTTCTGCAGAATGTGCATCATTTTCTCATCATCAGAGAGTCAAAAAATCATAAGTGGACTCATCATAAGTTGGATCATCTGTACACATGTTTTTTTAAATCACCTTTCAAGGACTTCTCAGAGAATATTGAGGGTCTTTTTGAAAGCCCGGCCTTAAGGCTTTGTTCTTGCAAGAATTAAATTGAATTCATAACAATTCTCCTGCCATACAAAGCAGTCATTTTAGTGGAGTAAGTGGTATCTAGGGGGAAGAGAAGGCAATAATTAATTGGTTGAATGTCTATCACCCTGACTCCTATAATCCATACCATCACGTGATCGATGCTGCCTAAGAGCATTGCTATGGAAACAGAAAGAGGTGAGCAAAACACAAAAGAGGACTAGGAACAAGAAGAGGAAGGGTGGCATGCCCTGCCTCCGGTTAATTACCTGCTCAGATGGCACCAGCTGATAATGAAAAAGGTGGGAGTGGGGACACCATGGCAGAGCTTAGTAACTAAGAACGCCACTCCCAGGACAAAACCACTTATTCTGATTTATGCTTCAAGTAGTCGAGAAAGCAGTCTGAATCATGTGCTTATGTATTTACAACAGCGAAGGCGATGCAGACTCCAGAGACCAGGTCAAGGTGTGTGGACTTGTGTGGGTGGGAGCTTGGAAGGTTCTTTGATCTTGAAATCCAACTACTCTACTGTGGCTTTTCCAGAAAGCATGTGGTTTAGCTCTGTCTCTGGAAAATAAAATCATTCATTCCTTCTGCATCTCTTTTATGCAGTATTTAATGGAAAAAAGTTCTCCAGGATTCAAGCAGGCTCATCTTCCGCGTGATTTCTTGTCAAAGACCACTCAAGACACACAAGAAGAAAGTTATTATCTTAGTCCTCGAAGTGTTCTTTTAGAGGTAACCCTTCCCATCTGCTAATGGCTCATTTCTTAGAGAAGTGATTCCTGAGCCCCTGTCCTGCACTGTTTGTGGAGAATCAGGATAGATGATGAGCTCATGGCTCTGACCCTGGTGGAGGAGTTGCCACAGTATAAGACAGAAAGGGCCCCATGCTGTAGAGAGATGCTTATACAGAGTCCCAGGGTGTACCAGTCATAGGAAGAGCGGGGCCTGATTTCCAAACGGAAACCAGAGAAGGATCTATAGAGGAGGTGACATTTGACCTTACTTGATGGCTAAAATTTGGACTTGGGGAGTTGACTTGGGGAGCTCGTCAGTATTCTGGACTGAAAGAAAAATAAGAACAAGAGGTAGGTCCTCGGGTGTGTATCAGTCAGCCTGTTGGTACATTGGTGCCCTTCTGAGTGCTAGGCGCTGACCTGTCCCAGGCGTGGTGGCCTCAGTAATGGACTTGAGATTGCCCCTTCCTTCCGAGCTCACAGTCTAATCGTTACCACATGATAATGTTACACACAAAGAGGCACAAAGTAGCAGGGAACATCAGAAATGGGACAGATTTTTCTCTCCATTGGAGTCAGGGAAGAAAGATTTGGGGGATGGAACGGTATTTGATATGTGTATGATGAATCGTTCAGTTAGGTGGCCATTCAGAGTGTGTAGGGACAAAACAGAAAAAAGAGCCAGTTCATGATGGTCTCAAACACCGAGTTGACTTCATTCTGTAAGCAGCATCAGGGCAGAGCTGGCTTCTAGGTTGGGAAGTAGCAGAACCTGAATTGCCTTCCAGTCACAGGAACCCAGCCACTCCATCTGCGGTGGGTGCAGAGAGAAGAGAACGGGAGACAGGAAGGCCACGTGACTGGGGGCATGGGCGGCATTGTTTCCCAGACTGGGGTTTTCTACTAGAGTATGGTGATGGAAGTGCCAAGTTATACAGCTTTTTAACAGCAGGGTCCTCAGAGCCTCTAAGAGGCAGTGGTGCATTATAAATAGGTGAGTGGCACACAACGCACAGCATTTCCCAGGCTTATCTGAGCCCAGAAGCCTTCTTCACCAGGAATATTTTTATGCTAGGGGACAGTCTTTCATGATAGTTCAACCAACCAACCAGGTGTTTTTTGAGCATCAGTTGTAATTTACGCTTGTCTTTTGCTAAATACTGTAAGGGATGCAGAGTCCACAAAGCAGATTAATCTGTGCAATAGAAATTCAGAGAGCCATCCACAGAGGTGGGGTGACCAGGGCAGGCTGTGGGACTTCAGCCAGGCCTGAACATAGTGTCAATGGACAGAAGAGAAAAGGGACATCCCAGGTGAAGCAAACAGCATGAACATTGGGGACTAGGAGAGCACCACTGGTAAGGGGCAGCTATGGGAAGTCCAGCTTGATTGGCGGCAGTGTTCCAGTGTGAGATTAGTGGTGACCTAGGCAGGTAAGTCTTGGGTTTTGAGCAACCATTGCTGTCAATGATGCCTAGTTCTAAGGGACTGGTTGAGCATCTCCCAGGGACAGAAGTTTCTAGGACCCTTGGGGCCTCCTCAAGCACTGGGGCTGCCTGTGAGCAATGTAGCCTATGACCAGCTCCACATTGTGTCTGGTCTTTCACCTGCCCACTTCTGTGATTCTGCAGTAGGATTGTCTGGGGACAAGGGTTCATGCCATTAAGTGCACAGTGGTAAAACATGAAGGTAAACAGCAATTTAGTCCAATAGAACACTTGTATCAGAAAGCACAGGGCACCCAGGAGGACAGAATGGACTTTGAGTCTGCCAGGAACTTCACTGGCTCAAGCTTGCGTAGGTGAGGTTGGTTGACATTCCCTAAATGAGAACCATTATTCATCCAATGGCAGATGTACTTTCAAGTTCAGGGTCCAGGTTAATGTCCAGGTTAGAAGTAGAAGGTTCCTGTATGATTGGCAGACTTGCATCTTTACGTTCATTCTTCTTGTCTTTAGTTGGATAATGTTATTGATTCCAATGATTCTGGTGAATCCATTGGACCTGGTAGTGAAGACCAGGTCCCCAAGACAACTGAATGCCATTACATGTCAATGAAATCCTGGTAAGTAAAACTGACATTTTAAAAATTGATTCTAGTTATCCTAAAACAACTAAATTCTTTTTTTTTTAACACAATACCTTTATTTATTTATTTTTATGTGGTGCTGAGGATCAAACTCAGTGCCTCATATGTACTAGGCAATCACTCTACCACTGAGCCACAACCACAGCCCCCAAATTCATTTTTAATAATTGACAAATTGAGAGAAGTGTTTTCACAGACTCCATTCAACCCAAGTAGAATCTTATTATCCAAAATGCTTGGGTCCAGAGGCATTCCAAATTTCAGATTTGGGAATATTTGCGTATATATAATAAGATATCTTAAGGATATAACTCAAATCTAAATGCGAATTCATTTATGTTTTATGGACATCTTATACACATAGCCTCAAGATAACTTTATGAGCTATTTTTAATTTTGTGCATGAAACCAAGTTTCATGGTGCAGAGTTTTCCACTGACAACATCTGGTTGGCACTCACATTTCATATTTTGAAGCATTTCGTATCTCAGGTTCTTGGATGCGGGATGCTCAATCTGTAATCTCAAAACCAGAAAAACGGCAATGATTTCTCCACCCACAGAAAAGCATTTGTGACAACATCAGGACGTTTTCTGTTTGGGGAAGTTGTTTCCTATTTTGCATTTATGTCTCTCACACTCGCACTCTGTCCTCCAAGCCCTGAAAAGGATTATTTTGGTTCCATATCCATTTTTTAGAAGGAAAGCTTATTGGATTTGATCCTAACTGCGGCTGTGATTCGGAGGGTTGGACACGCTTCAAGACCTTGTTAGTTTTCACGTGGCTGTTGGCTACTTAAATCTGACACACACCGTGGAAAATTGTAAATAGACATACTAAAAAAGGGTTTGTTTTAACGTCTTCTACTCTATAGTTTTTTCAAGGCTACACTCAATGCATCTGCTGGCTGCCCAGAGGAGGCCCAGACCTTTCCAGAGCCCCAGGATGGAGGCCCCCAACTGCAGGAACCAGATTCAGGAAGTGATCTGTGTCTTTCACCTGCCAATCCAGAAACACAGGACACGGATGATAGGAAGGGATCGGCCTCACTGACTGTTGTGAAATTGTCTATATTACTCAAGTAAAGCTCTAATTTTTAAAAAACTCATGGGTTCTGAGGGCAAGGCAGGCCTTCTGTTTTTATTTAGGATTCATATTTTGAAGCAGTTCCTAAAAATCTCCAAGTCAGCCAAGAATCTGACCAGCTTCTCCCTGTCATTGATGTTGTGGCCAAGGACAGTGAATAAACAGAGCTGGACAGAAAGCAGTCCCCTGGGCTTGGGGTGGCATTTTCAGCTACTTTTAAAAATTCTTCCTTGGCTAGTCTTTCAGGTCCTGGGGCTTTGGATCCACACTGATCCGAGTAGTATGTCACCCGGCTTCTGCCATTAACATTGCTAACATGGCGTGCAGGTCACAAGAGGCTTGGTTTACAGACAAGGAAGGGGATGTTCCAATTTCAAGTGATGCCAAAGGCATTTGACAAGATGGTTGTCATCTTAAGGATGCTTATCCAACCAATTTACTGTGTTCTCCTCTTTCTCCATTGTCTCCCACCCACAACCACATCCCAAGAACGGTGGGGAGGGATACTTATGAGTAATTTTCTAACTTAAATTCACATTTTTCTCCAAATGTTTTTGACAACCATTATTTGGAAACTATCTCAGAAATAGGAGGCCAAAAATCTGCTCAGAGAGGACAGTTCAAGAGCCAGGGTCAGTCGCCTGAAGTGACTTTTACAAATGCTTTCTCTGTCAGCAACATCCCTGATGAGAGCCACTTGGAGACACTTGACGTGTTCCTTTCTCCGCCAGATGTCATAAACTATCTTGCTCTTGTCGAAGCGGCCGGACGGATATGGTAGGTGGGAGAATTGACTGTTGTGGACTAAAAAGGAGATTCCAAGACAGGAAGAGAACAGTCATTTTGACAAAACTGACCGGGGACTTGGGCTGTCATGTTGTCACAAAGAAGACTCAAGGAATCCTTGGCCAGGTCGTGGACTTCTCTTGAGGCGGAGCTTGCTCATTCGTGAATTTGCTGATTTGTTCTTTAGATGTGCGTTGTGTAACCTCGTGGGCTCACTGCCCACCAACTGTGGGGTTATAAAAATTTAAAACAAAACAATAGAAAGGCGGCACCACAGGGCCCCATAGCCTGGTGAAAAAGACAGCTGCCCAGACAAGCAAATGCAAAATGCATTTTATTTAAAAGTGTAATGAATAAGGTGCTCTCACAATGCAGAAGCCCAGGGGCAGGGAGATTAACTATAGAAAAGGAAGCAGAAGGTCAGAGTCCACAGGGCTTTGCAAGGGTGAAATGATTTGCACAGGTTTTGGAGGAAGGGTTAGACTCCTACAGTAGTGACAGAAAAAGGAGATGGTCAGCTTTAGATGAGGCCCAGCACAGCTTGAGTGAGGAGTTCCTGCAGGCCCGGCCCCACCCTCCCTTCCCTGAGAACTATGTCATGTCCTGGTATTGAGCCCTGTATTTCTACTGCAGTGTGGCCCGGTGGGAAGGCCCCCCACATTTGGGATGCTTATTTTGCCATGGAGATCATGTCTTGGCTGTGAATGACCTGAAACCCCAAAGCCTGGAGGAGGTCTCCTTGTTTCTTACCCGGTCCATACAGAAAGAGGTGAGTCCTAGTAACCGACCCTGGCCAGGACAAGTCAGTGGCAAGAGGAACAAGATCAAGGTCTTCACTGGAGTCTGAAAAGTACTTGGGATACAAATGAAACTCTGCCTTTCACATAAGGTAGTATTTGCAAGATACTGGGCTAGGAGACAGAGTACCTGGGATTGTGACCTCAGACATAGCATAGGGTGGGGAAAAGAGTTTGCATAGAATCAGGCTGGCTCATGGATTGCAAACCAGCTACTTGAAGGAGTCTGTGCTTCCATTTTCTCTTCTGTGAAATCAGGGATACTGATAGTACCCGATGTTGGGGGAATTAAACGAGATAATATGTGGTCATGTGCTTAAAACAGTGACTGGCACATACTAGGTGTTCAGTGTAGTACTATTCTTTTTGCTTCTTTTTTGGCCATGGATAGGCTCAGTCTTGACATCATCATACTGTCCTCATATAGTTATTATAAGAATTAGACATAATATGTAGGTGTGCAGAGTATATGTGGTTTTAAAAGGCTAGCCTATTTTTAAATGGTCTCTCCTATTAGTGTAGTTTTCATATGGCTAATTCCATCCTGGTTTAATTTTATCTCTGATTTTTAGCCCTGTGACCTTGGGAAAGTCACTTCCTTCTCTGGGCTTTAGTTTCCTTTCTCTAAAGTGAGAGGATCCATTTTCAAATTCTGATTCTTGGACTTCTAGGGTGGTAGTTGGGAGAGAGAAGAGGAGGGGGACAGTGTGCCGGGGCTTCAATTAGAGAAATCCATGGTTTTCATTTATGTTTTATTAAACAGACAAGTCCCCAAAATTTTGGCCTGTCTTAGCTTCCCTTGAAAACAGTTTCATGACTTGAAATTTCTAAAAACCATGCTACTAGATAACCTTTCTTCCAACTCTGAGGGTTTATGACTATGCATCATATGTATATTAGGGATATTTCTTCTCTCTTCTGCATCACACAAAGTAACCCTGCTGGTTAAACAAATTGTCCTATCCCGGCTATCTAAATGGGTAAACCCAGTAAGTAGGAGCAAGTTGGCTAAGACACCTCACTAGTTAATGGCAGAGCAAGGACACATGAGTTCATTCATTCATTTGTTCCTTATTTATTGAACATCTGCTTTATGCTGGATACTGTGTCATGTTGTAGGACTGCAAAAATGGCCTTACCTTGAGCTTAAGGAGCTCGTAGATTAGTGGATTGAAAAAAGCATATCATGGGCTACTTACCATAGCGTATGTCCCTGAGACATGGAATAGGGAGGACAGGGGAAGAATGGAGTAAGTTTATTGTGGAAGACCAGGAGGGTGTCTCAGGGGAGGTGAGGATTGACTTAGGTATTGAAGTTCATATGGGGTGTGAACTAGTAACTAATGCATTGAGTCTGCCAAAGATCCACACTGGGGCCAAGTAGCCAAGATAACCTTCTGTGCTGTTCTGGAAGTTTCCAACCCAGACATGGGCTCAGATGCCAAGAAAAGGGTTTCTGACTGGGAGCAGATCCAGGAACTCCACCTGGCTGTCTCTGCCTCGCTTTCATCACGAATGTCCTTCCGGAATGGAGAGTCACCTGCGTGGGCAGGAACACCTGCATTTCCCTTAGGCTCACCCCATGTTCCCCTTTCTGTCTGCAACTCCTAGGTACTATTGAGAACTACGGGGCGCCCACCAACATGATTATCTGAAAGATTAGGAAGTTGCCCTCCTTCTCCACTATTCCTGACTTCTTTCTTTTATGTAAAAATGTGTATACAGTTCTCTTAAAATTCAAATACCTGGTCCCTGGAAGGAAACAGAATGTTGGAAAGGAAGATGTGGAGCCAGACAAGGAACAATGGCCCCTGATATTGTAAAGCATCTGAGCCCATCAGATCTACCTTTCTTGTTAGGCTACAGTTGATTGGTTGTGGTAGGGACTGTGAGGGGAGAGGATGTAAGATCTTTCTTTCTTTTTTTTTTTTTTTTTTGGTGCCAGGGATTAAACCCAGAGGCATTTAACCTCTGAGCCATATTCCTGGCCCTTTTTATTTTTATTTTTATTTTTTGAGACAGGGTCTCACTAAGTTGCTTAGGGCCTTGGTAAGTTGCCAAAGCTGGTTTTGAACTTGCAGTCCTCCTGCCTCGGCCTCCCAAGCTGCTGGGATTCCAAGCGGGTGCCACCACGCCCAGCTGAGAATGTAAGATTTTTAAAGGTGGCGAAATGTGAGTTTTGAGGGGGAGGGCCTGCTGGATTGCAGGAGACACTTTAATTTCCTCCCAGTTTTGTCTGAGACTGGTCCTATCTGATGGTCTTATTTTGATTTGCTGGTTTCAAGAGGTCCTTTTAATTCTTGGTGCATCTGGACCCCTCTGGGCATCCTTGAAGCTCTCTGGAATCTTCCCTAGAGACTCAGGCCAGTAACTTCCAGAAAATGAAAACCATCGTCATCCCTGGCTTCTTCTGGCCATCTTGTTCATCTCAGGATTTTCTTCCTAAGAGCTTCAAAGGGTGTGAAGGAGGACCAAGTGAGGACCAACGATCCTAAGGATGATCTTCAGTCATTTAATTTTCTTCTTTCTCATATTTTAGAAAATAAAGCTGTCCATCGGGCGGATCCCAAATTCAGAGAAATTCCATGCTGAGGCCTGTACATGCCTCTTAAAACACCAACGAGTTGCACTGATCCAACAGGAGAAGTCTGGACTGCAGAGGGCACCAAAGAGGAGCCCAGCCATTAAAAAGGGCCAGCAGAAAGGGACTGGGGAGTAGCTGGCCACCACCTCACTGCAGCAGAGGATAGAGCCCTGGACTGTGCCAGGCGTGGCCACTCAGGCCAGTGATATGAGACACGCCAGCACACCTCTCTCAACTGCTGCACCTGCACCTTACCTGGGGGATAACTGTCCCTGCTCTGACTATGGCATCAGGGGTGTTGAGAGGGTCAAGTGGGATAATGACTAGGGAACACAGTGAAAATGGAAGGCCTTGTTATCTGAGACTCTGTCCCAAATACTGCAAACACAGACTGGGTAAGTCCCTCATCTTATTAGTACACACCGTGTTCTGTGAGGTCATTGTCACACAATTGCTTTTTTGTTCAGGAACATCCATTTGGAACTACTCATTCCAGGAAGGCAAGATTCCCCGGAGACATGCGAGACCCTTGCAGCCTTCCCAAACACCTCCTGTGACTCATCAGCCCCAGAGTCCAGAATGTGGACCGGGTGGCCACTTGGACTCAATGCATCTCTTGTTTGCTTAAAGACCCAGCCACGATTTTAGAAGTCAAAGCAGTTTTAGGTTCTGTCCAAGAGTGTCCTACTTGCTATGCAAGTAAAAGGAGAACGACTTAGCGCTTCTAATTTGAAAGCTCTTAGCTGATTGGTGCAGTAACAAATTGATCCTGGGAGGCCAAAAGAATCAAATGCTTTTTCATAAACAGAAAAGCCGAGGGAGAGCGCTGAAGCACTAATCAAATCGGGGAACATTAGAGCAAAAGGGGCTTCAGAAAGTGAATCTTACCAGGCTGTCATTGCACGTGGAAGAAATGAAGGCCCCATTCCGTGGGTGGTGTGCCTTCTCCACAGTTCTGAGGCTCACAGCTGCTTAGTGGCAGAACCAGCAATCTACAGCCAGCTCTGGAAAACAAATATCCTAACTTAACCTTTGATTTGGATAAGATTAGAAAAGACCTTCAGGGCTTAGAAGACACATTCAAATATGTTTCACTTTCTGATGTCCTGCTTGTCCAGAAAGTAAAAATGTTCTCATTTACATGGCCTATTTGACAACTGCTTCTACTCCTAAAAAGGTATTCTATGAAATGCACACACAAAGATATCAGTAAAAACCAGAAAGTTTATTGTCACATTGTAATATTGCTTGTGGTAATAAAAAATCATTTGGAGATTGCTTAGTTATGATTTCATATAACTGAACATAGAAGATGTTTAAAAGCTCAGCATAGACAATTATGAAAAATATGCACAAACTATTAAGAATCAAAGAAGCAAGTTGTAGCCAGGTGTGGTGGTGCACACTGGTAATCACAGTGATTCAGGAGGCTGAGGAAGGAGGGTGGCAAGTTCAAGGCCAGCCTCAGCAACTTAATGAGGCCCTAAGCAACATAGCAAGGCCCTGTCTCGAAATGAAAAATTAAAAAGGCTGGGGATGTAGCTCAGCGGTAGAGCACTTGCCTAGCATGTGTGAGGCCCCCAAGTGCAATCCTCAAACTGAGGGTGGCGTTGGGGGATAAGGCAAGTTGCAGTTTGATAGATAAAACATCCCAATTTAGTAGTAATGTTGTGTTTGTATAGCTATGGATCTAAAAACTCCCCAGCCCTCGTTAGGAGAGGGCCACCTCCCTCCCTCCTTGAGAGGTTGTGGGGTTGACATTAGGCAGGTGGCCTCCTTGTGAACACCCTCTCAGGTGCTGTGCTGCTGTCTCTCAGCCCTGCTTTTTGTTTTTGTTTTTTACGTTCAGTATAATGCCCGTTAGATTGTCAGTAAGAATTACTTCTGAGAAGCATGATCAGGTAGACCCTGGGGCAAGAGATGTATCTATGTTTGAATTTGTTTGTTTTCTCTTTTCCATAGCATATACTGCTTTTGTAATAAAAAAAATTAGTATGAGAAATAAACGTGTGTGTGCGTGTGTGTGTTTGCATGCACACGTATGCACGCGCTTGTGTGTGTGTGTATGTCTTAAACCTTCTTAAGTGAGAAACCAAGCCACCTCAGTAAAGGAAATAAAAACCATCAAGATAAAACCACCTGGCAACCAACCATGTGAAGCCAAAGTTCCTCCCCCTGGTTTGCGCACAAGGCCAGCCTGCAATTCCTATAAAAGCCTCAGTGAGGGAGAGGGACAAATGTTAGCCCAAGTCCTTCCACCTCCTTACTGAGGCAAAGAGGAGGTAGAGGACTGAGGGGCTGATCATCTGTCCGGCACATAGATGTGCTGGGACAACACACCACAACCCCTGGCCTTTCCCAGTGTGCCACAGGGAAGACAGCCAGCCTGCCCCTGCCCTCATCCGATCCCAAATTCCTTCCCCCCACCCTCACAGCAGGGTCAGCTGGGTACTTGTTAGGTGCACAGGCTCCTGGGGCTTCTCCCACACAAGGGGCGTGTTCTCAAAAGGAAATCTCAGGGTGGATTCCAAGATCCCCCAACCCAAGGATTCCGACATGGTGGGTCTTTTGTGGGGTCCTGGAATCTGCATTATCATACTCCCAGGGGAGTTGATTGCTGGTCCACCAAGAAATGCACATTTTGGCAAAGAATCTTTCCAGGGGTCCCGTGGGGAGGCTTGGGAGTCCCCAGTGAAGCTGCAGAACGTGGAGTGTGAACACGAGCATTCTCTAGGGGGAAGGCCAGGCTGTCAACAGCTCTGAAAGGCAAATGATCCCACCTCCCCAAAGGAAGCTGGATCCTGAGGCAGCAGCCTGGCTCTCAGTCCTGCTCTCGGCCACCTGCTGAGTGGCATAAGGCCTTCTGGTCTTGGTGCCGCCATGTGCTTTTCGGCAGTTGAGGTGGAGAAGCTCTGTCACTTCTGCCTGCCATTCCTCAGCATCGGTTCCTGGTTGTCCTCTGTGCCTCCCCTTTCCCAGAGCTGGAGCAGCCACACATCCCCAACATACAGGTTCTTTCTCCTAATGATACCAGTGGGCCCCAAAAATGGTCCTGACAAAACGGGTCCAAAAATCTGGGCGTCGAGGCCTTTGTCCCTAAGCATGACTTTTGAGGTCCTTTTCTGTGACATGGCAAAGAGCTCTGCAAGATGAGCTGCTGAGAGATGGGGAGGTCTCTGAAAACAGTCTTGTTCCTTATGGTGTAGACTTTTTTCAGTGCCAAGAGGCCTTCCTCACGCTTTGCATGTCCACAGTCACAAGCACAGCCAGCCCCAGGGAAAATGCCATCGGTGACCTTTATCCTTCCAGAGCTGCCCTTGACGTTCATCGCAACCCCATCCAGGTGGGCATGGGAGACTGGCTCAGCTGTGCCTGTGAGGGATGGCCCTCTTCCAAGTCTACTCCATATGGACCACTACGTTCTTGGCCATCACATCTTTGGCTTGAATCTGGTGTGGCTCGGTTTTGCTGGGGGAAAGCCAGCACAGAAAGGTGAAGAGACTCCCCCCAGGCTTCCCCAGCTCCATGCCTAGGCCTGTGGCTCCTGGGCTGATATCTTTTCTGCTTTTGCACAACTTTCCTGCGAGGCATTTGGAGGTGTTGCTCCTCCAGCCGGCTCCTGGTTCCTGAAGGGTGCCTCATGCCTCTAGAACAGGCCTTGGAGGGAGACTGTGTTTCTGCTTTGTTCTCTCTACTGAGGATGCAAGCTCTCCACAGTGAAACGCAGAACACAGCTGGTAAGGTAGGAACTGAATGTACAGGGCCAGGGACAGCTGTCCTTAGGTGAAGCCGTCAACCAGAGGGCGTGGTTACGTGTATGGATGTGAATGTGTGTGTGCATATAATGAGGGGCACGAGGAGGCAGATGGGAGTCATAGGAATTCTTTAATAAACTGAGAAGCTGACACACCCCAAGGCTCCTCCCCTCACAGCTAGTTCCAAGTGACTTTCCCTTGGGACAATAACAAGAATTTAAAGAATCATAAACAGGCCCAAAGGAAGAGGTTTTTTTCAGATTCAGCTGGATTAAATCAGGGTTCTTTTGTGAAACTGGACTTGTGTTTTATTGAGAAAGCCTTTCAAAATGTCTGAGTTAGAGAAATATTTGTGTATAGATCAACAATGTGGTAAGATCTTGAGGCCATTGTCCATATCAACTCTGGCTAGGTGGCGCTGGAAAACTAGGTACTTAAGAAAACTTCACACTCACATCAGAGAACCTTGGAGCTGAGCTGCCCCAGTATGGTAGCCACATGTAGCTATTTAACTTGAAACCAGTTAAATAAAATTTGAAATTCCATTTCTCAGAGGCACAGGCTACATTTGAAGTGTTCAATAGCCTTGTGTGATAATTGACTACTGCATCGAGTAGCACAGATATAGACTATTTCTGTCATCATGAAAAGTTTTAGTAAGCACCAAGAGGAGGAAAAACTCACCCCTGTCTATGCACACATGTGTGTACTTATGTGTCTATTCCCAGCAAATAAGGACAGTGCTCAGCTCATAGCAAATGCTCAATAAATACATGTTAAAAGAAGAAATTACTGCATTTTTATGTTAAATACTAATTCATAAATATTATTCTATATTAATAGTGTTTTAAAATAGAATATTCATATTAATGACTTTGGTAACATTTCTTTTTCATCTTTCTTTCTTTCTTTCTTTTGGCCTGGGATCAGATATAATTAACTTGAAAAGCAAGCTATGGACCTTTTTAATGCAAGCTGCTTTCTCAACAGTTAACAAGTTTTTGTATTATAGCCAATAGACCTGGGAACTATTATGAGGACACAAGAGAAATGCAAGGTCTAACACTCTCCAACAAATTGCTGACCACACAGTGAGGAAGAGAAAATGAGCATATCATGACCTCTTGTTCCCTTGATGTCACTTACAAAGGCATATTCTGGAGTCATAGGCTCTCCAAAATGTAACCCTTTCCGGCATCCTTCAGTGCACACTCATGGGCACTCTAAATGTACATCACTCTAAGTACAGAATGAGTATCCCTCATGCAAAATGCTTGGGACCAGAAGTGTTTCAGACGTTGGATTTCGGGATATTTGCACATGCAGAATGAGACATCTGGGAAATGGGATCCAATTTCTAACCAAGGAGTTCAATTATGCTGCAATATGCACCTTATACATATTGCCTGAACTTTTATACATTTTTGATAATTTGGTGCATGAACAAAGTTTCAAGGTGAGGAATTTTCTACTTGTGACATCATGTCAACACACAAACTGTTTCATATTTTGGAGGATTTTGGATTTCGGATTTTCAATCTGTGTTTCCCAAGGATACAAAGATTTAGAGGACATTTTCCCCTTTCCCCAATGAACTTGGGTTGCTTTTGTTGATGCTATGGGCTGGGAAAGCAGATACCGCGGCTTGTTATAGCCATGTGCACACTTAGAGTCAGTAAGCCAGGAGTGTGGGTGTAAGAGGTTTAGGAGAAAGGACATCAGTTTTTATCCAGGGTTTCTGGGACATGAATTTGGGGCTCAGCTGCCTGGGTGGGGTGATGACGGTGGTGGAGGCCAGAGAACTCCTTAATCTCCTTCAGTAATCACTATCAGCACTTTTTGAACATCTGTGGGTGTAGAGCACTATGCCAAACACTGGCAATATTAATAAGAATAAAACATTTTCCTTGAGAGAAATGATAGCTTAAGGACATGCGTAAAAAAAGTTGTTTAGGGATAAACATTTCCCTTATAGAATTGAAATGTAATTCTGCACATGAACCCATACAGCATCATTGTTCATGACAGCCAAAAAGTGGAAGTGCCAATTAATTGATAGATAAAAATAAAATATGATAAATTCATATTATGAAATATTATAAGCCATGAAAAGGAATGAAACACTGACGCATTACAATATGGATGAACCTCAAAAACATTGTGTTAAGAAGTCAGACATAAAAGGCCACATATCATTTGATCCTATTTATATTAAATATCTAGAATAGACAAGTCCCTAGAGGCAGAAAGTAGATGAGTGGTTGTTACGTATGAAGGGAGGAGAGAATGGGGAATGATGGTCGTTGGGTTTCTCTTTGGCGTGATGGAGATGTCCTAAAAATCTTAAAATTAGCCCAACAACCAGGGTCCCAATTTGTATAAGGATATACAAATTGTCATGGTTTGGATATGAGGTGTCCCCCACAAAAGCTCCTGTGTTAAAGAAGAAATGTTCAGGGGTGAGATGATTGGATTGGATTGTTAACTGTACCCTAATCAGTCCATCCTAGTTTGAATGGACTCTTTGGGTGGTAAGTGTAGGCAGGTGGGGCAGGGCTGTAGGAGGTGGGTCACTGGGGGCATGCCCTGGAAGCGGCATCTGCCCTGTGGTCCCTTCCGACCTCTCTCTCTCTCTCTCTGCTCCCTGGTCACCATGAGCAGGGAGTGTTGCTCTGCCCTGCCCTCTGCCATGATGTTCTGCCTCACTTCAGGCCCAGAGGAATGAAGTCAGCTGACCACGATGAACTGAGACCTCATTGTGAGCCAAAATAAACTTTTCCTTCCCTAAGTTGCTAAGTTGTCCTTATAATATCTGTCCTTATAATACCTGACAACTAATATCTAAGTTGTCAGGTATTTAGGTCACACACATGTCAACTCAGGCAAGAGGGCATGCAGTGGCTAGCAGTCAGGATTCACAGAGCTAGACTAGGATACCAATGAAGCACTCACGACAAACAACGCACCTCTCAACTTGTCAATAGCTAAGTAGGTGCTGGTGGCTCTCCTCTAAGGCCTTCTTCTAGGAACTGCTAAGCTACCATGATTGCCAGTTTTGCATATTCAGGACTGGTAGGGCTTTCCTCTACTCCAGGGAGAGCTAACTCCTTGATGGATTGTTTTTGTCTTATATGCTAACCCAACCTTGATTTCTCAGAGGCTATCTGGCAATCCCATTATCTTGTCATACAAAACTAAAAAGCCTAAACAATATCCAGATCATGAGGACCCCAGCTAGGAGACCAGATGCTCCAGCATGAGCTACGTGGGGAAGGCAGAGGACTCAAGCTCAGAAAGAGGGAGATTTAGGAAGAAATTGGTCTTCATCATCACAGGCAAGCTGCCAAGAAGCTGCCAGCTCAAATCAGGCTGGATGCTGTAATCCAGCTTTTCTTTAATTAATATCTCACACTTCCAAACAAAGTGTGTAAAACTGCAAGGGACTCTGCCAGAATTCCTCCTGGCTTACATAAGCCTAACTTGAGCTGGGCTGTGGATTTATTAGGCAATGCTGTGAACATTTTTAATGCAGTATCTATTTGCTGAGCTATATAAATAGACCTGATGCTAGTGTCACTGTCTGTTTAGGAAAGATGCTTCCCTTCATATGGTCTTATGTTGGCTCTTGAGCATTTGCCTACTCGTTATGATCTTCAAAGCTTTTTCATACCCATGATTCCCCTCCCCCTATGATCTATCTCTCCTAACTTGCTAGATTTGAGTATAAACCACTCAGACCATTAAAACCACATCAGAATGCCCTGGTTAACTCTCTATGATGTAGGAATGAAAAGAAACATAAAAGGAAAGTAAATGGCAGTGCTGTGGACACTTTTTAATAGAGTATGCATCTACTAGGCAAACAGTCAACCCAGGAGGTCCAGCTAAAATATCACCTTTTTCTATAGCTTTCTTCACTTCTCTTCCAGGCAGAATTGATGGCTCCATCTATGTTTCCATATCACTTTGTATCCATTTCCTCTGTAGCATGCAAAGTCTGCAAATGTTCTTTATAACTATGCAGTCATCCCTCAGTATCCTGGTGGGGGCAGGGGGAGGTTGATTCCAGGATTCCCTGTGGACACCATCATCCCTTATATAAAATAGTGTAGTGTTTGTATATAAACTATGCACACCTCTCCCTCCATAGAGTTGAAATCTTCTTTAGATGTCTTATAATATCTGAGTCAATGTAAATGTTAGGTAAATAGTGGTTATACAATATTGTTAAGGAATAACAATAAGGGGAAAGATCCATAAAGGCACAGTTTGTTTCCAAATATCTTCAATCTTCAGTTGGTTGAATAGACAGATGTAGAACAGGTGGATACAGAGGGCCAACTGTACCTGTTGTTTCTTCCCTGATTAACTCTGTGGATTCTTGATGCAAAAAAACGTATTTTTGGTAATTTTTATATTTCATAGTTTTTAAGAGTGCTCAGAATGATAATAAATGCATGTCTAGTTAAATGAAAGAGGAAGTCATAAACTCACAATGTAAAGGCTTCCATGAGGGGGTCACCAAGGCTCCTCTTGGTTTTGGTCACATAGATAGATGAGTTCTTAAAGCCACATGGGTCAGGGCTTCTAGAGAAAACAGAGTTTCAACATCTATCACTAATAAAATGGCATTTTGCTTTTTGGGCTTTCTTTTTCATACTAGGAATTGAACCCAGGGGTATTCTACCACTTAGTTACATTTCCCAGTTCTTTTTATTTTTAATTTTGAGACCAGGTCTCACTAAGTTGCCCAGGCTGACCCCAAACTTATGATCCTCCTCACTCAGGCCCCCACTTGGCTTTCCAGTCTGGAAACCAGGTATTTAAGCAGCACTGCTCAATAAAGGCTCACTTAGAAAATGTAGACGACACCTTTTTATTCTTGAAGTTACAGAAAGGAACCTGCTCAGTAACACTGTGCACTGTATTAAGAGCTTTAAAACATTATTTCATTTAATCTCAACAATTCTTCAAGGTAAGTACTACCAGCCTCACTTTACAGGCAAGGAAAACAAAACTCAGAGAGGTTAATGAACTGTCTCAAGGTCACAGAATAAAACCTAGGCTGGCCTGCCTCCCAATCCCATTCACCACTATCAGGCATGGTCTTTAAGGTCCTACTGAACTGTCACCCAACTGCTGCTTGACCTTTGATCTGAAAAATTTGCAATTAGTTCTCAATTACTGCATCAGTAAAATGGGAATACTAACTACTTTTTGATAAGTGATAATGTAATCTTTTAAGGATTAAAAGATTACATTATCACTTGTAACCTTAAGCCCTATCATTCTAAACCCATTCAGGAAGATACCTTTAATCATCAAGAAAAAAGTATTGTGTGACATAAGAAAGAGTGTATTCAAGTGCCCAGACCCACCATGTAAACCATTAGCGACACAGCAATTCAGAGGAAGAATTTTGCCTAGGAGCTAATGGGCGCATTACAGATTGGCCACTTGCAACAGATGGGGCTTAAACTGGGACAAAAAGAATGAATGACAATGTGAATGAATGGAAAGACAAGGGAGGCAGCAGATTGGCCATGGAGGGTGGGGGGAATGAGTTTCCATGAGCACAATAGGGAAGAGAGCACTGAAGTCATGAGAACAAAATGACCAAATGACCCCTCATTGCAGGTTCACAACAGGAGCACACCAGGCACCTCATAAGGGTTGTTTCATTTAAGCATCCCAGCAATTTTTATAATGTTAAGTGTTAGATTATCTCCCTTTTAAAAAAAATATTTATTTTTTAGTTTTGGACACAATACCTTTATTTTATTTTTATGTGGTGCTGAGGACCGAACCCAGTGCCTCACACATGCGAGGTGAGCACTCTACCTCTGAGCCCCAGCCCCAGCCCTAGATTATCTTCCTTTTACTGAGGAGGAAACTAAGGTTCAAAAAGTAAAGTTATTTCCCTGGGTCACACAGTTAGTAAGTTGTAGAAATGAGTTCTGACTCCATGCGCTGCACTGGCTAGGTTTATGGAGAGGGATATGCAAAGCCAAGAGGCCTCTGTAATCACCGGGAGCATCCATGTATATAGCCAAATTTTCCTTATAAAATGTCAAGTAGGGGACTATCTTAAACATACCCCCTGACCCCCAGATTCCCAAACCTTGCCCTATTCCTTGGTGGAACAAGTCTAACACGTTTGATTTGATCTCTTCTGGATATTCAGCTCATCATTGTGTTTTGGCCAGAGTTGACAGATTTCCTGTTTAGTTTGTTATTTCTTGACATCAACAAAAAATCAAGGTGGTTTCCTATACTTATTTTTCTTCCCTTTTGAAAATTTTCCTTTCTTCCCCTTTTAAAGTTAATATCTGATGACTTTTTAGAGCAATGATTTGTCTATTATTCCATGTGGAAAGATCAACAAGAGGCTGGCTGATCAATAAATAAGAAATTAATTTCCTTAATTCCATCTGATAGACGGCAACCATGTGAATACTTTCAAGAGACACATTTCCCAAGGATTCTTTAGAGGAAGATGGTTTGAGGTCTTTGTTCTTTTTTGTTGTTGTTGTTTGTTTGTTTGTTTTCATTTCATTTTGTTATACTTAACAAAGAGTTCCAACTTTGTTATTGTTATTATTTTAGGTTGATTTTTCTCAGGTGTTCCTTGATATTTTCCTCCTTCTCTTTCTTACTCCTAGTTTTTTAATCCTTTGCACATTTCTTTGAGCCCTTCAGCAAACACAGCTCATTCTGTGTATTATTGTATTGGAGAGTGTCTAGGCTATAGGCTTTGGTTCTCTCATATGGTCAGTTATGCCTCCAGCAATTCAAGAATTTAAAGCAAGAATTCTAATATAGAAATGATGTGATCTTAAGAAGTCGTTGCCCTCCAGAAAATAAAACAATCAATGTTCTGTGACTCCAGGGGTCTGGAAGTGATCTCATTTCAACTTAAGTTAACTTTGGCCATTGACTTTTTTACGTGCAGAGAGAACTCCTCTTTAGACGGCCACTACTTCTTGAAGGGTCCACACTGGCTTTTGTTCATCTGTACAGTCAGTGTGTCGCCCAACTGCACTACATGAAGGTAGCTTCAAGGTTGGGGCCCCCAGCACCCAGGAGGGAATCAGAGAAAGACTCGGGGACTATCAGGTGAAGCTGCAGTAGCTATACACTGTGTTGACTTTGTTGGAAAGCCAAGTGATTAAAGACCAAAATGAATACAGCAAAAACACAAGTGTTTTCAGATGGAGAAGTTCTGGATCCCGTGACCCTGCACCTGAGGATTCCATTTGGAAAGGCAGTAAAGAGCATTGCAAGACAGCATTCAGTACTAATCACAGCACTCACTCTGAAGAACACTTGCCTACAGAGGAAGGTGTGCAAGGAGATGTTGAGCACATCCACCGCCCCTGCTCCCTGAGTACCCAATCCCACCTGGTGAAAATTCAGCCTGTGGTCTCCCCGGCTGTGCAACCTGAGTCCTGCTTAGGCAGTAACAGCATAGAGCAAGCTTAAGCTAGTAGCCATCAACCCATGAGGCCCTTGGAGTGCCTTTGTATTGAATGCTTAGTAACCAACGTATCTTCATGCAATGCAAATCCAGGGTAAAACCACACAGGAAAGTGTGCAGATACAGTTTTCTCTGAACTGACCAGCAGATGGAGAAAAACTGTCAGCATTTTCCATATGTTAACTGCTTTTCATCTGGAGTCTGAAAATAAAACCAAACTTATTAACAATACGTCTGATGTCGATTCTTGCCCAGGTTGACAGTTGCCAAGAAAAATGGAAAGCTATACTTACAGCTTAAGTCACTCAGTACACTGCAACTCTATTAATAACTGTATTGAATGTCCACCCTGTGAAAGACACCTTGAGGACATAAACGTTAAATAGAACCCTTCTATCTTATCATCTCTGGCATTACAAGTTATCAATGTGAGCAAGTGGCTGCAAATACATGGACAGAAGATTTGGAAAACACAGATCAATGTCAAAGTCAAAATTTCTTCCCGACTTCCAAATGGATGACCAGCCTCTGACTGAGAGAGAGATTAAGATCCAAGAAGTAAATGCTTTTTGATGAATCCTCCAAAATTTAAGTCTCAATTACTTACTACCAGTGAAGAGTTGTTCATTCAACACATATTTTTAGCACCTGATACCTTCCAGTTACTATTCAAAGCACCAGAGCCATTAGCAACAAACAAAAGAAGCAAAAATTGCTACTGTCATGGAGCTTACATTTTGGTAAAATCATCAACTCCAGCATAGAAATTATAATAATAGATCTGTTCTCCATATAAAGTTGTTAGAGATTATATATTTTCTGCCAACTTGTAGAAAATTTTTATTGACTGATGTTCGAATTGGAAATAAATTCTTCTTAATAATATGCGAACTGGTTACCATTCAAGTTAATTATAGACTTATTTTTAAAGTTAATAGCATACTAACACTAAAATTAAGTCTAACCATGCTATGGATTAAATACCCGATTTTAAGTTAATCTCTAAAATTTTTAAATATACTTCACATGCTGACAACATCAAAACCCTTTTGTGAATTTGCTGTTATTCCTAAAATCTTTGAGTCTTGCCAGATTGTCGTTCCTGCTGCCAGCATAACCTTGGCTTTCTTTTTCCAACAATGTCATCTCTTGAATACTTGTTTTGTCCTGAGAAATAGCAATCCCACATGTGTGTACTCTTATAAAGACCCCAAATATTTTTCACTTCATAATTTTGTTGCATTCCTGCAAGGTAACTGGAATGGATCAGATGTTTCCTAGCAACAGCTTTTGGATATCTGGAGTTCTGGAATTTAACAAAGGATAAAGTACACTGTTTGGGAAAGGCAAGAAAATGGTAAAACAAACAAAAATCAAAACAAAAAAAAACCTAAACAACAACAACAAAACCCAAAATTGAGAAGTTTTCATTTATCAAAAGAACTAAAAATAAGGCAATGTCACCAAGGAATTCAACAATGGGGTTCCCAAGGCAGTGACTAGTGACCAAAAAATACATTTGAAATTAGTCTGACCTTCATTACTGACTCCCTGTATAACCTTAAATAGCAGCAAGTTCTCCAGGCCCCTGTCCCCTTTCCATTTTAAACCTAAGGTATCTTTCCTCCCAAACAATATGGTGGTGTTTGAATTCAGCAGACAGTACCTCTGTGAGTAATCTACTTTTAGATAGAACCAGCCACAGCAATTCATTTTAGTGATAACGTTTTGGTTGATATTGACACTAATCTCAGGAATATAGAATTGGCTGTTTACTGCTCAGTATTAAGGGACACTAAATTGATTTCCTTCCATGTACAAAATATTTTTAAACGAAAGCTTTAAATCACCTTGTCATCCCTAAATCTGTTCCGAATGATCGGAACTGGAATCTTGGCTGAGTCGAAAATTATAATGTTGGGAAACTCACAGAACAATAATTTCGTCTTCTAGATAAAATAAGGGTTGTTTTCATATTATTTCAAGATCGTATCTCCTTAGTTTTGTAACTCGCTTCTTTAGCCATGAAAATAAATTATTGCACAATTTTTTCAGAACTTAAATCAGGTTGAAATCAGGCAATAAGGCTAAAAACAACTGAACTTACCCTGCCTCTCTTTCACATTTCCTTCATTTTTGTAAAAGCTATATTTATAGGAAGACTTTTAAAGTTCAGTGAAAATTTCAGATCCACCAAGAATAGGTTATTATTCCATTATTTAAAAAAAAAATTGGGGGGCTGGGGATGTGGCTCAAGCGGTAGCACGCTCGCCTGGCATGCGTGCGGCCCAGGTTCGATCCTCAGCACCACATACAAACAAAGATGTTGTGTCCGCCAATAACTAAAAAATAAATATTAAAAAAATTTCCCCAATAGAAATTGCCCTTAGGACTAACTGGTACATCTTCCTCATCAGACAGAGGAAATGCTCCTTAACCAGCGTGTAAATTTGTTGCATGTTCCTAAAATAGTTAAAGCTAAGAAAAGATTAAGGTGAGTCTTTTGCTTGGTTAGTTGTTTTTTGTTGTGAAAACATTGCAACTACAGTTTCCTCAATACCAGCAGGTCCAGCAGGCCAGAGGGCCAGGCCCTCTCAGGAGCTGATGAAGAAAAGACTGACATTCTGTGCCCACAAGATAGGAAGCAGCCCAACAAAGGGGAGCATCCATGAGAACAAGCACATCAATTTCCACTGGGGCTGATGAGATCAGGGTTTGCAGGAGAGTGGAGAAGCTTCCTGACATGAAGGACGTCTACTGGGAACACAGAATCAATGCTTGTTTATTTGAATGGATGTTCTTTGAATCACTTGTTAAATTCACTTCTAAGAAAACCAAACCTTATTCCCAGTCATTTGTAATGTGGTATGTTAAAACAAATAATCTCTCTCTCTCTCTCTCTCTCTCTCTCTCTCTCTGTATGTGTATTTGAAACTTATATTATTTCCTCCCACAAAGTTTCAGTTCTCCTCATGACTGGACAGAAATTCAATCTCAAATAAATTGCCTTTTCAATGTACCTGCTTTCAAAAGTAAGCAGGCCCCTGGTTCCTTCATCTAACACGGAACTCATGGTAAAGGAATGCTAAGTTTATAAGAACATTAATATGAAATGCAAGCCTACTTCTTTCTGAATTATACATTCTTCATAACTCATTTTATTTTTAGTATTTGTTTATATCATAGCTTATAATATGAAATACGATCAAATAATAGAGCTGACTTGTTTTGGGCTGGATTCCTGGGTAGTCATGAGGAAAATACTGAAAGCGTGCAGAGAAAATAATTGATTTCAATTTTTCTTAATCCATAAAAATCACAGAGTTGAAATGAGTTGTACTAAGGGTATGGAATAAATTGAAGAACCAGTCTAGATATGACAAAATGGAATGCAGATTTTTCTCACTTACATTAGCCTTTTGTTATATGTTCTAGTGAGATTTGATTTCTTGGGTTGGTGATCCTCAACCCTGTCTACATATTGGAATTCTTGGGTGAGCTTTTCAAAAATAACAATGACCCTCCCCAGACCCAAATGAATCAAAATCTCTGGAAGATTCTGGAAGAATCTCTGGGATTTGAGTATCAGTATGTTTGCAAATGTCTCATATGATCATAATATGCAGCCAGAGTCAATAATCATTGATTTAAGTCCTATAGTCTGACTACAGGAACATGAAAGATCATGTGGCCTGTGTTCTGGAAGTTGCCATGCATATCTCCTACCATCAGAGAGCGGTAGAGGGAAATAAAAAAACAGGCGGGCTGCCAGACCAGGGTTAAGCCCAGCCAATGCACATTGAGCACCAAAAGGAACCTTTAAGAATAGAAGGACTTGTTACAAATCATTCTCAATGCTGTGCTTTTGGGCTTTTGCTGAAATTTATAATTGGATTCTGAAATCTCAACATGTGGAATCCATGCAAGGTATTCAAAAGACTTTAAAAAGGCTAAGGAGGGAAAACCTCACAGAATAAAAGATTTTTCTTTCTCAATGACTTCTTTGCCTCCAAAGAATGCCAAGTTATTAGGAGAAATACTTCTATCTATCTCCTTTTATTTTACAGTATGCCACATGATATTTTGATCTATGTATACATTGTGGAATGATTCAATGGAGCTAATTAACATAACCATCGTTTCATGTACTTATATTTTTGTGATGAAAAGATTAAAAATTGACTCTTGGCAATTTTCAAGTCTCCTAAGCATTATTATAATCACTTGCTGTATAATAGATCTCCAAAATTCATTCCTCCTAACTGAAACTGTACCCTTGAAACCTCACTCATATCTATCTATATTGATGTCTGTATTTATCTTTGCTTCACATTGTTATGACCTTGGAAGGACCATGGAATTTGAAATTAAAAGCAGAGAAATCTTTATGTCATGAAAATGTGATTTTTTTTCTTTTTTTAAATTTGTTCTTTATGACAATAGAATGTATTTTGACATATTATACATTCATGGAGTACAACTTCCTATTCCTCTGGTTGTACATAATGTGTACAATCACATTGGTTGTGTATTCACATATGAACACAGGATAGTAATGTCTGATTCCTCCTAATATCTTTCCTAGTCTCATTCCCCCTCTCTTCTCTTCATTCCCCTTTGTCTAATCCAAAGTACTTCTATTCTTCCCTAACTTTCCCTGCCCTTATTGTGAGTCAGCATCCATATGTCAGAGAGAACATTCAGCCTTTTTTGGGGGGGAGGGGATTAGCTTATTTCACTTAGCATGATATTCTCCAATTCCATCCATTTACTGGAAAATACCTTAATTTCATTTCTCCTTGTGGCTGAGTGATAAACCATTATGTATATGTACCACATCTTCTTCATCCATTCATCTGTTGAAGGGCATCTAGGTTGGTTCCATAGTTTAGCTATTGTGAATTTAGCTGCTATAAACATTGATGTGGCTGTGACGTTAAAATACACTGACTTTAAGTCCTTTGGGTATAAACCAAAGAGTGGGATAACTGGGTCAAATGGTGGTTACATTCCAGGTTTTCTTAGGAATCTCCATACTGCTTTCCTTAGTGGTTGCACCAATTTGTATAAGTACTTTTTCCCCCACATCCTCACCAACATTTATTGTTACTTGTATTCTTGATAATTGCCATTCTGACTGGAATGAGATGAAATCTCAGTGTAGTTTTAACTTGCATTTCTCTAACTTCTAGAGATGGTGAACATTTTTCCATATATTTGTTGATCAATCATATTTCTTCTTCTTTGAAGTGCCTGTTCAGTTCCTTTGCCCATCAATTGATTGGTGTTGTTGTTGTTGTTGTTGTTAAGTTTGTGAGTTCTTTATACATCCTGGAGATTAATGCTCTATCTGAGGTGCAGGTGGCAAAGATTTTCTCTTATTCTATGGGTTCTCTGTTCACCTTCTTGATTGTTTCCTTTGCTGTGAAGGTTTATAGCTTGATACCATCTCATTTTTTGATTCTTGATTTTACTTCTTGCACTTTAGGAGTCTTGTTAAGGAAGTTAGTTCCTAAGCTGACATGATGTAGATGTGGGCCTACTTTTTCTTCTATTAGGCTCAGGGCCTCTGGTCTAATGCCTAGGTCCTTGATCCACTTTGAGTTTTGTGCAGGGTGATTTCAGAAAATGTGATCTCTATAAGCTTCAGTTTTGTAAATTATAAAATGAAGTTTAGATGATAAAGTAATGGAAATACAAATCATATTTAAAATTCTCAAATGTGTAAGTGTTACTTTCTGCAAAGATGGCTTTGGGGTATATAGGAATCTCAAGGTCCAAATATTAGCAATATTTTTTTGAGGGCCTGTTATGTGCACAGCCCTAAACCAAGGGCTCTTGTTTAATGAGAACCTTGTTCCATTATCAGGTATGAACAAAATACACAATAAAAATGTGGCCATTGGTCTAAATACCTGTCTGTGCCTTGAGTTTTCTTGGTGTTTCAAGCATTGGCTAATAAGGAGTTAATGGCTCACTTCAAGTTTCTTAACTGTGACTCAACAGGACATTATTTTTTAGCAACTAGAAAGAGAAATGCTGCATTTTGGAGTGCTAGCCTCTGGAGAGCAGCCGAATTTTAAAATGTTTATATCCCCGTGTCCTTCCGCCCCAGAGGGCTTAATAAAGATTCTGGTTGGAATTAAATTTACAATATGGTGACTAGACATTTCATTTTTACTGAGATGCAGTATAATCCCCCTAGAGTATTGTATTTCATCTATGTAAATATCTACAATTTGCAGATGTCTGTCCCTGCTCCAACAAATTGCAAAAGACTGTTGATGATATTTAACCTCCCAAGAGCTCACAGATTTGTTTACCAACTACATTCAGTATTACTTTCGAGCTTTGTAATCAAAATTGTGAGCCTCAGCAGACAGCTCTTTGGGCATTTCATAACACATAGCTTTCCACTGATAAAACCTGATTCTTGTGTGTCTGCCTTAGCTCCCTGACTGCACCAAAGTCACCGAAGAGCAAGCTCCAGCCACTCATAGCAAATACTCAATGGTTCTTTATAATGAAGAACTGGGAGTAAAAGGAATGTGGGGGGCCATCCAATCTAACATTTTCATCTGCAAAGTGAGGCTTAACAACCCCAGGAAGTTGAAAGACTTGCCCAAGGTTGCTCAGAAGCAAAACAAGGACTTGAACCCAGGACTCCAAATTCCCAGATCTGTTGAAAGGAAGAAACATTAAGAAGCTCTTAGGAGATTGGATGGTCTGAATGACTGATTGGAAATAAAAGGTGTTGAACCCACTTCCCATACCCCTGCCCAGACCCTGCAGGTTCCCTATGATGGAGAGACACTGTATTACAAGTCTCAACAGAAAACATGGAAGCAGAGTTAGTGGCATTTGGGGAGATAAAATAATATGGGGAAAAAACACTGGAGAGTTCTACCACCCCAACTGACTCCAGAAACTTTCTCTCTGGTCCAGAACAGTTCTGGAAAGAGGACCAACTGGTCTACCAAAGCTCTGAGAGGACTTTCAGATCTCCATGTGTTGGTCTAAATCTGGCTAAGTGGGCTGAGTCGGGAAGAAAAGCACCACTAGACAAGCAAGAGGGAGTTCCTGTCCCTCATTAATTTTAATCCAAGAGAAACTTAGCTTTCATTGGTATTGTTGGAATTGAAGTCAGAACAAAACAATAAATAATATTGCAGACTTTGGTCTTGGCTTTCAAAATGCAGAATGGCCACACTTCGTGCTGTCATAGGAGAGAGCCAACTTTCTCTAAGCAAAGGATCCTAGCTGTTTCCTCATTCTAAGGTTCAAAAACAGAAAACACATACCTCTGACTGGATGTAGACCCACACAGGTTAATATCTCAAAGGCTGAAAAAACACATTAACAGAAGGGCAGCTTCACTAGTAATCTTTGTGCACTATGGTGAATTGGAGGTATTCTGGCACTTGGAAGTTTACAAAGTTAAATATGAGTTTCAGCTAGATTGCTTGATTTGTGACAAGAAATCTCTGAGGTAATAAAGACAGTAAAACAATTAGGATTGTAATTCATGTTTCTCTAGCACAAAATCCAGCGTGTGTTATTGGCACCATGCCCAGGAGTGAGAGTGAGTAGAACAGCTAATGGGTGCGAGCCTGGGGGTCAGAGAAGGCAGGTTCCTGAACTGGAGGACTGTGCTTATCCTCAGCACTGGTCTCAGAAGCCAAGAGCCAAATGTGCAGAAGCCAAATCTCAGCTGTAAACAGAATGGCCACCTAAAACTAACATGCGACTTAGCTCAAACCAATGGATTTCATACCCAAAACAAAGTCAATCCAGACCAGAAGAACTGAAAACTTGATCAAAAATTAGGGAGAGATGGATTATTCTTTTCTAAATGGGAAACTGAGGATATTAATGACCTCTCAAGCATCAATACCAAACCTAGAATTGAAACCTGCAAGTTTGTACATCATGCTGATTTTCCTAGAAATAGAATGCCAAGCTAGTAAAAGCAAGTGGCAGATTCCGGGCGCAGTGGCACATACCTGCATTTCCAGCAGCTCAGGAGGCTCAGCCAGGAAGATTGCAAGTTCAAGGCCAGCCTCAGCAACTTAGTGAGACCCTAAACAATCTAGTGAGGTCCTGTTTCAAAACAGAAAAAAAAAATGGTGGCGGCAGCTGGGGATGTGGTTCCATGGTTAAGTGCCCGGGTTCAATCCCTAGTACAAAAAAAAAGGTAAAAATTTTTTTTCAATGTAAGCAAGAGAATAAAGGAAACCATGCTTAAGTAATTATGTGCTCCCAACTGTCACTTAAACTACAGGAAGGTGGTCCTTAGGAGGTTTTCAGAAATTGTGAGCTCAAAGTACTAAAACTAAAACCAAACGTCATCAAAATGTAAAGCATCCTCGGGAAGGATGTGCAAACCAAACTCAGCCCAACTGTAATGAGCCCAGGGCCTTTAAGCAGTTTTAACTGTCACATCCCATGACCTATCAGAGTGGGATCAGAGCTGCCAAATCAGGATTCCTGGAGATGAAACTCAGGGCTCAGAGATGACATTCTGTAAAGCAAGAACATGGCCTGGGAGGAGAGGAGTGAGCAGTCTGTGCGGAGCAGCCATATGCATGATGCTTCTTGTTTCTTAGCCATAGTCACTCAGGAAGTGAAGACTATTATCCCACTTTACAGAAGGAACTGAGGCTTAGACGGTTCAACAACATGCTACTAAAGGGCAAGAGTTCCAACCAAAGCTATTTGACCTCTGACTATGCTAAACTGCTTTTCTTTAGTTGTTTTTTATTTATTTACTTATTTATTTTTAGGTATCAGGGATTGAACCCAGGGGCACTTAACCACTGAGCCACATCCCCAGCCCTTTTATTTTTTATTTTAAGAGTCTCCATAAGTTGCTTAGGCCCTCACTAAATTGCTGAGGCTGCCCTGGAACTTGTGATCCTCCTGCCTCAGTCTCCAGAGTTGCTGAAATTATAGGCATGCACCACCATGCCCAGCTAGGTTGTTTTTTTGTTTTTTAAAGAACATTTTTGCAGGTCATTGTGTTGCATGCTTGTAATCCCAGTGACTCATGAGGCTGAGGCAGGAGGATGGCATTTTGAAAGGTCAGCTTCTGCAATTGAGTGAGACCCCATCTCAAAAAATAAAAATGGGGCTGAGTGTATAGCTCAGTGGGTAGAGGACTCACCTAGAATGTGCAAAGCCTTACGTTCAATCCTTAGCACCAAAGCAAAACAAAAATAGAAAGGGCTGAGTGTGTAGTTTAGTGGTAAAGCCCTTTGAGTTCACTCCAGTAAATACTATCAAATAAATAAATAAAATAACATTTTGATCTCCTTTTTCTTGGGGGGTCCAGACTGTAGACTTTGTAATCAGTGTCTGGGTGGTACCCCTCCCTCTGGTGCCCCTTCACAATCAGCCTATCTTTTAGGACTACAGAAGTTCTGCCATGCTGTTCTTCCTTCTCCCTGCAACGTCTGCAAGGAAGAGTGACACTAAGACACCAAGCTTGGGGAGAGACCGAGAATAGAGAAGTATTGAAATTTTGACAATATAATTTGAAAGAAATGAATTTAAGATAAATAAATTTCTGAGAGCCTTATAAAAATAATCCACTGGGAGAGACAAGTTAAAAATGTAAATGAATTCAGTCAAGCTTTAAATGAGCTCTTGAATGATGTGTCCAAATGACTTATTCAAGGACACTGGGAATGTCTGAGGGACATCTCTAATCCTTCAGAAATGACAGAGCATTGAAATCAGGTCCTTTGTTATTAAAATCAAGGTCATTTTTATACTGGATGAATTATAGTCTAATGTGGTTGGGAAATTTTTATTTAACAATTTTTAAAAGATTTCCGAGTGTCAACAATTGGGGGGGGAGGTTATCTCAAAAATTATGTAGTTAATTATCTCAAAAATTACGTAGTTACCAGCTCTGAGATTCAGTGATATTTTATGACATCATTTTCTGTCATTTCCATTCACTGTAGTCAGATTTCCCCCTCAGGGAACTGTTTGAATAACACTTTATAGACATTATTGATTCCCATTCATTACCTGGACCTCTTTCTCATTCACAATAAGTATCATCAAGCATCTATTATGACTTGCTCTGTGCTAGTTACTGACTACATTTTTAGTTATCCCCAAAGTATGGTAAATTTCAAGTATTTATTAATCTCAAAACAAGATCTACTCAATTAGCAGCAGCAAATAATCAACTAAGAATCAAGATAACAAATATGGACTATTCTATTTTCTTTTGATTCTATCTTTATTCATTGCAAATTTTGAGAAATAAGTTTATATCTTGAATATATGGATCCAGTTATTCCCGGAGTCCTCTGAGCATCTTCCTGAGCATAGAACCCCATTTCCCGATCATAGTTGGCCAATCTTATATGACAGCATCTCTGCCAGCATTGTCATTGCCCCTAAGTCCCCCTCACTCCACCTACACTGGTTTTTGTTTAGCTCCCCAGATGCTCCACGCCTCACCCACAGTGAGACATTTGCACATTCTGTTCCCTCTTCCTATCCTCTTGTTTCTTTGTCTAGATCTTTCTTATTTGCTGCTCTTTAGAAAAACGAAAATGCAAAACCAACCTAAGTACGAAGGGTCAATACAGTGTGCAGTATTTGTCAAAATCTATCGGAACTGAGTAAAAATAGAAAACTCCCTGCGTTACTCAGCTTTGGGTCGCTGTGACCAAAATACCTGAGAACAACTTGGAGGAGGGAGTTGATTTTGGCTCACAGTTCCAGAGGTTTAGTCCATGGTCAGCTGAGTCCATTGCTCTGGGGCCAAGGTGAGGCAGAGCACCATGGTGGAAGGGCATGGTGGAGGAACAGGAAGCAGAGAGAAGGAGAGAAGGAGAGAAGGAAAGGGGGTCCAGGGAAGATGCACCCTTCCAGGTCATACCCCCAGTGACCCATCTGCCACCATTGTGGCATGAATGCCAGTCATTCCATTCAAACCACAGTGGACTGATTACTCACAGCTCTCACAACCCAATCCCTTTACTACTCCTGAATATTTCTGCATTAACACAGGAATTTGAGGGGACACCTCATATCCAAACCATAGCACTCCCTAATCTATCAACATAAACTTTATTAATTAAAAAAGATGTTTTTTATCCAATTCATTTCTTCATAAAATGTTCATTTAATCTACTCAGAGTCGATTATTGACCACTAAAATCGTTGACTGCATACTAAACATCCACTACCATTCACTTCTTGAGTTTTCAGTTCATGAAAAATGAAGTTTAGCAATGGGTTATTAAGGAATAGAAAATGGAAAATCTGGGGGCTTTTAGGTTGTTGTTCAGTGGGTTGGTTGATTGGTTGGTTAGGTTTTGCCCTGGGCACACTCAATGGTGGGTGCATTCAATAAGGCTCTGTCTTTCCCCACCCTGTCAGCTGGATGGTCCTCCTCCCACAATCCTCACTTCCCTCCCCTTTAGGATGTTTTAATGATCACCTTCTGGAAGCTTCTGCACATTAAGCCCATGGCAGAGGAAACCCAGCCGCATGGGTTTGCATGTGTGGGAGTGGCCAACCGCCTGCTGGGCCCTGGACCCCAAGCGTTTTCCATTTTCCATCTCGGATTATGTTACAATTAGAAGTTGGCTGTACTTCCTGGTCCCACAATATGCAAACTGTGGGTAATGAGCCGTTGCCCTCCACGGGGCCATGAGAGGGCTTCCAGCGTGAACAGAAGGCAGCTTACACTAGAAATGCAGTACAGTGAGGTGCACCAAAAGTCCTGACAGAGTCACTCTCTTATTCTCAAGTATGTCATCAAGAATGTACTTTTTTCAAGTATGTCATCTCTTTACTTATCATCCTCATTTTCTCTTCTTTTTTGGTACCGGAGATTGAACTCAGGAGTACTCAACCCCTGAGCCACCTCCTCAGCCCTATTTTGTATTTTATTTACAGACAGGGTCTCACTGAGTTGCTTAGCACCTTGCCGTTGCTGAGGCTGGCTTTGAACTCATGATCCTCCTGTCTCAGCCTCCCAGCCGCTGGGATTACAGGCATGAGCTACCACGCCCAGCTTATGCTCATTTTCTTAAACAGATGAATTTCCTAATCTTATTCTTAAGTGACCCATCATCTTTTAGGATGTCCAACTGAATGACACAGCAATGCAGAAACTCCTTTATTTTTCAATATTTGTGCATACAAAATTCTTTAATGTTTCAGGGTGCTTAGAGTTAAGCAACACCCAGCCTTGAGCAAAACAGTTTCCGAATCCTAAGGATTAAAGGGATGATTCACACATTTTTGTTGGCATTAAGAACCATCTGGAGCCCTTCTCTTAAAAAAAAAAAAAAAAAAAAAAAAAAAAACCTGTAGATTGCAGAGTCTCAGAACCCATTCCTGCAAATACCCACCTTTCTCTTCTTTTTTTTTTAAAGTCTGGAGCCCTAGTCTTTACAAAAAGAATTCTGAGAAAGGCCCATGAATCTGAGAAACCTTAGAATAAAGAAGAGCTGAAACAGCTTCTTACTACTTGTCAAGCTGTCTTCTGGAAACAGGAGAAACCCAGCAGGAGTCAGAACGCCCTTCTGGAACGACTCTGCAGTGAGAGGGTTCTGAATATCTTGGGAACCGACAAAGGAAAATGCTTTGTTGAAAAAGCATTTCTGACTGGAGTGGGATAAAATCTTAGAGTGGTTTTGATTTGCATTTCTCTAATTGCTAGTGATGATGAACATTTTTTCATATATTTGTTGATTGATTGTACATCATCTTCTGAGCAGTGTCTGTTCAGATCCTTGACCCATTTACTGATTGGGTTATTTGTTTTTTTGGTGCTTAGCTTTTTGAGTTCTTTATATATCCTAGAGATTATTGCTCTATATGATATGTGAGGGGTAAAGATTTGCTCCCAGGATGTAGGCTCTCTGTTCACCTCACAGATTGTTTCTTTTGCTGAGAAGAAACTTTTTAGTTTGAGTCCATCCCATTTATTGACTCTTGATTTTAATTCTTGTGCCTCAGGAGTCTGATTAAGGAAGTTGGGGCCTAATCCCGCATGATGGAGATTAGGGCCTACTTTTTCTTCTATTGGATGCAGGGTCTCTATTGTATTCCTAAGTCCTTGATCCATTTTGAGTTGAGTTTCAAGCATGGTGAGAGATAGGGGTTTAATTTCATTTTATTGCGTATGGATTTCCAGTTTTTCCAACATCATTTGTTGAAGAGGCAGCTATTATGCATACAAACAACAATAAGTGTTGGCGAGGATGTGGGGAAAAAGGTACACTCATACATTGCTGGTGGGACTCCAAATTGATGCAGCCAATATGGAAAGCAGTATGGAGATTTCTTGGAAAATTGGGAATGGGAACTACCATTTGACCCAGCTATCCCTCTCCTTGATCTAGACCCAAAGGACTTAAAAACAGCATATTACAGGGACCCAGCCATATCAATGTTTATAGCAGCACAATTCACAATAGCTAAACTATGGAACCAACATAGATGCCCTTCAATAGATGAATGGATTAAAAAAAGTGGAATATATACATAATGAAATATTACTCAGCAATAAAAGAGAATAAAATCATGACATTTGCAGGTAAATGGATGGAGTTAGAGAAGATAATGCTAAGTGAAGTTAGCCATTTCCAAAAAAAACAAATGCTGAATGTTTTCTTTGATATGAGGAGGCTGATTCATAGTGGGATAGGGAGAGGGAGCATGGGAGGAATAGACGAACTCTAGATGGGGCAGAAGAGTTGGAGGGGAAGGGAGCGGGCAGGGGGTAATTAATGATGGTGGAATGTGATGATCATTATTATCCAAAGTACAGGTATGAAGACATGAATTGGTGTGAATATACTATGTATACAACCAGAGATATTAAAAATTATGCTCTATATGTGTAATAAGAATTGTAATGCATTCCGCAATCATATATAAATAAAAAAGCAACATTGCTAAGGAGAATGGAAAAAAAGAAAAAGCATTTCTGTCTGCCCTGTTTTCTTTCTCCTCCTCCTCACCCTCCTTCTCCTCTTCCTCTCACTCCACCTTTTCCTTCTCTCCCCCCACCCCTTCTTCCCTACTTCCTTCTTCTTGTTAATTTAGGCAGATATTCCCTTCTGCTCTCATTATTCAACCTTCTTTTGCAGAGACTGATGTGGAGTCTGCCAGGTAACTAGGTAACTATTTTTGCAAGCTATATATATATATTTTTTTCCATTGCTGGGGATTGAATCCAGAGCCCTGTGCATGTGAGAAAAGTGCTCTAACACTGAGCTATATCCCCAACTTGCAGACACCTATTTTTAAGAAGAAGAAGAAGAAGTAGATACAGATCAACTGTGAGCACAAATTGGACATGGACTTCTGAACTCCAGAAAGCCATGGGACCACTGTCTCCAGATTTCTTGCATCAGTTGAGAATAAATGACAGTTCTTATTTTAAAGAAGAATATGGTAGGCATGATGTTAAAATACTAGAGAAATTCAGTTGCATGCCATTGCTCAGATCCTAGCGAGACAGCATTCTTCCTTGTCCCACTCCACCCACATGACTTGAACTTGAACAGGCAGCAGTCCACAGAATCCCACCAAGTTCAAAGCCATCACACGCAGGACCTAGGGAAGAAGCTGTCACAAGGCTCTCAGGCATCCACAGTGGAAATCTCCAGGAACTGATTACCAAGATTGGTAACCAGGGTAACTCTCAGGCTAGAAAAGGAGCAGTTTTTGAAGCAGCTGTTGAGAGACACAAGGATAGCAAGACTAATTTAAGAGGTCATAAACATAGTTGTGAAGACAGTCAAAGCTATTTACCAGCAACGTCTTTCATTCTTTTATCACTGAAGAAAACCAGCTGCCCTGTCAGTCTTGACACTGTCATCTGGGCGTGAGATGGAAGTTGGTTAACATCCTCTCTCACCAAGCCAGGGGATGATGAAAAATGTCTCCATGAACCCTGAGGGATAAACAGGGGAAAATGTTCATTGTCCTTTGGACACTTAGCTGTTGGAATGGAAAGAGGGGAGCTTCAAAAACGGGTGAACGATCCAGAGTGGAGTTTGAATCCTGGCTGTATTTGTATTCACCTCCCTGCAGTGGAAGGTGTCATCCTGGGAGAATAATCCTGGGAGAGAAAAGAGAATGCACTTTCAAAAGCTATTCATTTTTACAAAAACAGGACAGCCCTTTCCTCTATGCTCCCCTCCTGGAGTTAGACCTCTATAGTGCCCTTCCAAATAGGGAATTAACCCACTTCAACCTGGAAACCTGGCCCTTCTAAGCCCAGAGAGGGAATCCTGAGTAACAGCAGGGGATGGCAGGCAGAGCGTCTCCTATGAGTAGGAAATGGGCAGTTCTTACTCAGGGGCATTGGCTCCTGTAAGTATCAACACTCATTCTTCCCCCAAACCACCTGAAATTTTCAAATATCCTTATTGTTGGTGCCTCTTAGATGATTGATTTGTTCTATGTCAGGGGAGAGACAGATACTACAGTGGATTGTCATCCAAGAGGAGTCACCAGAGACGATCCATAGAGCTGCCAAAATATATTCATCTATTGTACATTAAATTGAATCAGGAAACTGCAGTTCTGAGTGATAAATCAGTACTTCACAATTGACGTAATATATAGAATTTACCAATTGTTTGTATCAACACATTGTTTATCAAAATGAGTGATCTGCATGGTGGAGTTGTTCTGCTCCTGGGTGCCCTCTCTATGCTGGGAATACTGAAGAACTAATGTGTTCTGCGTTCCCAGTCTTCAATTCACTTACCAATGGGCTTTTCCATTGCTATTGGCCCATTTTATTATTTTATGGCTAACACAACCATACTGCAGTTAATACCACTGTAAGGTATAAGATTCTTCTGTTGCTCTACCTCTGAAGTCTAAGCAGGAGGAGGAAATTCAGCTGCTCACACACACACACACACACAAAAAAAAAAAACAGGTAAGTAAATACTAATAAATAAAATAAATGGACTCAAAATATTTTTTCACCTGACATTTTAATATTAGAGAACATATTCATTGTGATAATTAATTTGAACATTATGATCACAGCCAAGACCTGGTAAAGTGTGAAACACTCTGAAAACAAAAATAGCGGCTGAACTCACAGGCTCATAGAAAAAGCAGGACCTAGAGATCAGTTAGTTTTCTCCGTCTAGTGGAGAAAAACGAGACCCAGGAAAGTGAATTAATTTTCTCAAGGTCACAAAGTTAGTGGCAGAACTGGACCTAAATTGTAGTCTCTGGACACTAAGTCAAGAGTTTTCATTACTGTACCTGTTGCCCAGCAATTTTTTTTCTCAATGCGTTCTAAATGACTTACAAGTTGCACAGTGGTAATATCAATGGCCTTTATTCCAGAGCTAACCCCGGAGACCTCTGATCATCAGGAAATGGTGTTAGCTCCTGCTGTGGTTTGAATGTTTATGTTTCCTCCAAAATTCATAGAGGAAATTCCAAAACTTAGCCTCTAATGCAAGAATATGAGGCGGTAGGCCCTTTAGGAGGTGGTGAGAGTTCCTCCCTAGTGAATGGAATCAAAGCCCCTGTAACAGAGACCTCACACAGGGTTCAGCCCTTCCTGAGCCCATCCCTGGCCCTCCTCAGACAGTGAACCTAATGGTGCCTTGATCTTGGACTTCCCCACCTTCAGAACTGTGGGAAAATATTTTCTGTTTTTTTATAAATTTCTCAGTTATATAGTGTGGTGGCACCAATGGGTGAAGATACGCTCCCAGCTCATTTGGTTAATGTCACCTTGTTTACTTGAAGCTAGCAAAATTCTCCTCTTCATTGGTTGGTGAAGTCTCCCTCCAAGAGGAGTTCACCATCTAAAGAGCTGTGCTGGGGACTGGGGGTGATTTGCCCACTCAAGTGCACCTCTAAAAGGTTCCAGGACTTTCCATCTATCACTCATCTGCCCTGTCTTGGCAGCTATGCAGAGGCCACCACCTCCCTGTGGATTGCTGTCATGGCTTTATCTCTGGGGCCTTTTCAGTGTGGGTTCTACCCTGGTCTCATCCCCTCCCCCAAATCCTGTCTATTTCAAAGACTGCTTGAGGTGTCTCATTCATCCAGAGACTAGCTGAGTAGCTACTGGGTGATAGCAAACCCCATATCTGCCATTGATACCTACAGCACATACATGGTGCCCACTACCCAGAAGGTACACGGGAAAATGTTCCTAGCATAAATGTTTTGATGACAAAACAAGTAATAGTGCAGGAAAAACACCTTGTTTGAACCTGGTCCATGCTACCACAACACAATTGTGCCCTTAGTATTCCTAGGGAACTTGCCAGGTCACCAAAGAGCAAATCAAGAAACACAAGATGGGAAAGATGACAGAGAGAGCCTTCTTGTTGCTCCAACAGAAGTCAGGAACAGGCCTGGTTCATTACACAGGGGAAGTGATGATATTCTGGAGTCCTGATGAAAGAGAGAAGCAATGTCCTGAGGCAAAGAAGGAAGAGGGGAATAAAGTCGGCCCTCAGGAAAGAACTACGTGCTGAGCACATCCTGGGCCAAGGAAATCCGGAAAAACACACAATTGGCTATGAAGAATATGATGGCAGCATCGTTTTTAATGTTTCTAGACCTCTTACCCTTTCCTGGAGAGAGAGGGGGTGGGGAGGGAGAGTCTTTATTCTAGGAAGGATGAGAAAGACACACAAGAACGGCGGATGAAATCATAAAGCTGGAAATCCAAGCATTTGGAGGACTGGTCTGAACCAGAACAAACAAGTCTCTGCAGCTTACTGATAGTGAACTGATTACGAATGTGACTAAGTGGAAAAAGCTTCCTGCTGCCAAACAGTTCCAAAGTCATTGGAACTTTGATAAGAAGGTGATAGTCCAGAGGTGGGTACAAACAAGTTCAGAGACCCATTAAAAATTAGGGGAAAAAAGTGAAAGAACATTCATTGGTGCCAAAACCCGGGAGGGGGGAATGCCTCGCTGCTCGAGGGCCCCCTCTCTCAAGGCTTGCCATCTTTGTCCACTCTTTCTTTCGAGCTCTGCTGCTACTCACATAACACTGGCTCTTCAGTAGGCTTAAGCCCGGCACTCCTACACCTTCATCAGAAGAGCCAACGATCGTCACCTGTCATTAAGTACTCTTGTCATCCCTCCCCACAAGATCTCCTCAAGCTCTGCCTCTCCCGTGTCTCTGTTCTTAGCCCAATGTTCCATAAATGGGTTCGGCTAATGCTCCCCCTCATTTCTGGCCCCTCTTGGGTCCTCTCTTTGCCCTATATTCAAGGCAAGCGACCCTAAGGGCCCCCTTCAGCCAGACCCCCTTCTCTTCCTTACAGACCCCCTACTTGCTTGGATCTGGCCGATAGTGGGACCGTTGTGTGTTGTCTTTCTGAAAAACCACTTAGGTGTCCAGAGCATGGTAACCCCTGAATAAGTGTGATCATAAGAGAGCACTTTACCAGTTGTCTTTGGGACTAAGGAGGAACATGTGGGTTTGTTTACCCTCCCAGTTTCGTAAGAATTTCAAGTATCAGTATTTAAAGTTGAGGTGTTTCACATAAAACCTGGAGAGATCTGACTGCTCTCAAAGGGAAATATGGTAATAATGGGCCACTGTCCTTGTCCAAAGAGAGAAGCAAGCTGGTACACCCAGTTAGGAGAAAGTTTGAAGAACAGCCTTAATAGAGAGGGGAGGGAGCTAGATTGGACTAGGAAGGAATAGTGGAATTGAGGGTGTTAGGTGCAGGACAGGCTGGTCTGCAGGTCATGCCAAATAAAGTTAGCTGCAGGATGACCTGGCTTCTCAAACCCTCTGTCTGGTTCTTTATCATCTGTTTGCTTCAAGCCCAAATGCCCAAGCCCCCACTCAAGGCTGAACACTTAACCCCCCTTGTGCCAACAAGGCAGCTTGCAGACCCAAAGACCCCATTAGATTTGGGCTATAAAAACTCCCTGTGCCTGTTCCTTCCCTTTATCATAAAGTTCATTCATATTCAGGTGTGTAAAAAATTTCTAATCAAGCTTTTAACCAGCTTCTCCTCAGGAATTACCAACTCCTGGCTACTGATGATACCTCCAGTCGAGGACCTATGCTGAATGAACTGACATCATCATGGATCTGTGGTGGCAAGGACCCTTCGTTGATCTGGTTCCTGAAGTTATACCAGTCTTCTCTGCCTCCTGTGGGGGCTCCTTACTTCCCTCCTCTCTTTCTCCCATGCCACCCTATCTCAGCAGGAAGCAGCCAGAATGAGTTCGACACCCACTCTCATTTAATAACAAAGAGGGGGGAATGTTGGGAGTCGCCCCAGCTCCAAAGACTAACTTCCCCAGCCCCCAAGAAGAACCGTCCAGTGGTGAGCTCTGCTGGCTCACATGATCCTGCCATCCAATGGTGCGCCCTGCTGGCTCACATGATCCTTACTCACCAATCAGAAAGCACCCCAGCCAACTGTCAAACTGTTCAACCATTAAACTGTCATACTGTCAAACCGCCCCTGGCTTTGTAAATATGCAGAGCTGTTCCTCAAAAAACGGGCATTTTCTCCGAAAAAAAAAAAAAGTGAAAGAAAAGATTGCTCACTCATTAATCTCCTGAACACAAGAAAATGGTGCTCAAGCTTGGTTTGCCTGGATATTCCAGAACTTCCCCAGTGATCACCCTACCAGCTTCCTTTTTCTAAGTACAACTGGCATTTTCAGAACCCATCTCCGGGCTGTGTTGGCAGTGTTTCCACTGCTGACTGTCCCCTCGACTGCGACAGCAGGTTTTCCCTCCTGCCTCTCTGGCTGTTCTTTTTTGTTCTTCCTGGGCTCCATGCCCCTTAATTTGGAAGTTACTTGGAGGTTCTGTCCTGTCTTCTCCCCTCACCCTCCTAATAAACCATTGTTCACTGTCTGGCTACAGGTATCTGTACACTGATGACCCTCAGGCCTTTCTCTAGCACAAGTCTAAGCCTAGACAATCCACCTGTTCACCAGTGGCCTTCGCTCAGGTGTCTGTAACCCAATATGGCCTCACCGAACTCACAGGTACCTCGGCCCACACTAGCCCTCCTGTCACTGCCCAGAGGACAGCCTGTAGTTTGTCCAGGCAATCTAGCCAGACTCCCAGGTCTCATCTTTCCCTTTTCTTTAAATCGTAAGTATTTACTGAGTGTCAACATGCACTGGAAACCATTTTAGGTGGGCCCCTGGGATGGAGCAGTGAACAAGGTCAGAGCTGTCCTTGAGCTCCTTGGACACTTCGTGACTCTGACTGCTGTTCTTAAGACTGCCCTCTCTCTTATCCAACCACTGCTTTCCTACACTAGGTGTCCATAATTTCTTATCTCGATGGCATTAATAGCTTCCTACTTCATTTCTCTGATTCAAACCATTTCCACAAATCTGCCTGAAGCCCAGCTTGTCACACCACATCTACTTAACAGACTCCATTGACTCCACTGTTCTTAGGGTAAGGGTGAAACTCCTCATTAAGTGGCCTAAAGGAAGAACTGACCCAAGGCTTAGAGAAACCCTGGGAAGAAGTCCCACCTGTGTCCCTTCAAGCCTAAAGTCTTCAAATATTCATTTAATATTATTAATCATTTCCTTAATGGAAATGGAATACTCACTTATATCAAAGGCAGGAATTTGTCATATGTATTAACTATAACACAGCATCTTTTTATGCCGATGTGTTTCCTACAAGTACAAAAATGAAATCCTGTTCTATATAATGATACATAGTTTTTCATTTTATTTTTACATGGTGGATGTCCTTTCATATCAATAAACATTATTCTACCATACCATTTTAATGAATGCACAATATTTGTTTATTTTAAAATTTGGTGTTTTTCAAATACATATATATATATATATATATATATATATATAAAATCCAATAGTATCAAAGGAAATGAAATTGAAATACATGATGAAAAACAATTGTGTCCTGTGGTACCTGTCCCCACTTTAGCCTGGTCCCTAGAGTAGCCATTTAAGAATATTTTAGCTGCATTTCTCCTAATTTATCTCTGCATTTCTAAACACTGTGTGTAAGCTGCTTTTTAAAATTGATGTATCTATTTTGGATACTGACTTCCCAGAATGATGCAGTCAATCAGTCAACAGATACATAATGCTCACCTACTGTGTGCCAGCCACTGTTGCAGGATTTAGGGATCCATCAGTGAGCAGAACAGACAAGGATATCCCATTCATGAAATTTGGATAACAGAGAAAGACAATAAAAAGCAAATCATTAAGCAAAACAATTTACTACACTGCTATATGCTATACAGAAAGTTGGGCAGTGATAGAAATCTGAAACACTGACTTTCAGTAGAGGGATCAAGACATTTGCAGTGACATCTGAGTTGACCCTGAATCATGGGAAGGGCCTCAGTGTGAACATCTGGGAGAAGAACATCTGCTATGTAGGTTGAATGCACAAAACCGAACCTCTGTAACAATGGCTTAAGCAAATGGAGTTTATTTCTGCCTTCCTGGGCTCCTTTTATCTTTGTGCCCCTCCAGCCCCTCATCTGGAAGGGCCCAGATGGCTCTAAGTTCCAAACAGCAGGACGGAGGGAGGAGGAGCAGGGCACACTCCTCGGTAAGAGCAGGACTCAGCAACCTCCTGTCTCTTTTGCTCACCTCTCCTAGGCCAAACCTTAGTACTAGACACACCAAGCTGCAAGGAAAACTTGAAATGTGGCTTCCACTCAGGGCAGCCACACACTGAGCTGAAATGCTCTTACCATGGAAGAAGAGCAGAATGGGTACAGGGACCCATCTATTTTCTACCAAAAGAACATTTTACACAGAGGAAAGATCAATGACAAGGGCCTTGAGGAGGTAAAGAGTTGACTTTCAAAGAAGAGAAAGAAGGCCAGTGTCACTGAAGGGAGGTTAAAGAAGGCAGAGTCGGAGGACACGAGACCAGGAGGGAGTCAGAGAACAATGACAGGATTTTGAAACTGAAGTAAGGCATCTCACTTTTATTCTAATTGCAACTGGAAGCTACAACTTGGGAGATTTTTCACTGGGAAACTTGATTTGAACATTCTCCCATCTACTTCTTTCCCTGTTCCTTGGGAGCAGTAGATCACTCATTCTAATTAAATACTTTACCACTCACTATTTAGACAGGAGTATGTAAATATTGTTTATTGCATAAGTAGAATACTAGAATTACATGCCCTTTCTTGTACAGCTTTTAGTTTTCTTCAATTAATAATGCCCTTTGCTTTTCATATGTATAATCATATGGCCTCCACACACTCCAGATTCTCCATTGTATCCTCTCTCAAATCATCTTTTCTGAACGTTTGGTTCTTTTCCTGTCTTCCAAAATTTGGTTAGCTATTCCATACCCTGATGTCTCCCCTGTTAACTTCTGATCTTTGTAAATCTATTCCTTTTTAATATCTTTACTATCATGCTAATGAATTTTGGGATGAAGTGGAGGAAAGTTAGCATGATCTATCCACGAATTTAGTTGTAATTCCATTATTTTTTGCTAAAGAATTCTCTTCTTTTATAATAACTTTTAACCTTGTAATATACATTGAAAATGAGACTCATCTCTTGATATTTTTGACAGGCTACAGAAAAGGTTAAAATGACTTTCAATAGGTCTTTGTCAAACTTTTTGTTTTTAATATTCCTGAATGCCAGAAGGGGACAATGAGGTGGCTTTGCTTTAATGAGGCCATCTATGCTTCCACATTCAATTCCTGTCTGTGACATCACCTCTGCCCACACAGTTCTGCTGACCCTACAATATATTATGATTTATGATTTCCTGTCCACTTCTGTATATCTCAGTAGCCCCTTAAAGGCTGACATTTCTGTCTTATTTTTCTTTTCAGTACTGGGGATTGAACCAGGGGCGCTCTACCCTTGAACCACATCCCCACCCAGCCCTTTTTATCTTTTATTTTGAGACACAGTCTTGCTAAATTGCCCAGGTTAGTCTCCAACTTGCAATCCTCCCACCTCAGCCTTCCAAATTGCTAGGACTGCAGGTGTGCACGCTTACACTCAACATGTTGGGGTTTTAGCTGCTCAATTTATTGCTTGAACTATGTTAGTGAACTCTATCTCAAATGCTACCTTGTCCCTGAAGATTTCCCTAAGGAATTCAAGCACAGTGTCTCAACATAATTAGCATTCAGTAAATACTTCTTGAATGAATATACAAAGACACCCAAAGAGGATTCCAATGAGTTGCTTTTTATAGTATATATTAAAATTTTTTTCAGCTTCTATCACTAAATGTTGAACAGCTGAAAAGGCTAACACTGTTATCATCGAACATTCCTCGCCTAGAAGCAGATATGGAGCTAAAAGATACTTAATGTTTTTCCCAACTGTTTACTCTGCAGAGCAAGGATAATGTAACCAAACCCATCTGTTTCCTCTTGTCCAGGGATTGCAGATGGTCACCAAAAAAATGTGGTGAACTTCAAACCCCTCCTGACTTATCTCACCTGTTATTTGTCAGAAACTATTAAATATTTTAATACCTATGAATAAATTACAGGAACACAAACTGGAATAAGTATAGGACTCTTATATGTTTCAATCTTCTTTCTTGAAACAAAAGGAGAAGTTTCTTAGCTGATTGTCTGTTTCCGTGACATGAATAGCTGGGTTGTTTAAAATGCTAATCTTTTACTACACATGTTTAAAAAAACTTGACCTTACCCAGGAATTATGTGATTATAGGCTTTAGAGCTAAAAGGGACCCAGATAAGTTATCTATTTTATTAAAATCCAACTTTCAGATATGATCTTTGATACATGCTACAATTTTAAAGTGTAAAAACTGGTTAAAGATTTGCCTGTTACATATGCACATCAGCATCCTGGGCCAGTCTTAGAAATGACTGCTTATTCCAAGTCAGCTGATGGAGTCCATCCTGATGTTAAACCCTCCTATCTCCGGCATTCCACTCCAACTCACAATCATCACACTCATGTTGTTTTTTTGTCTGCAATCCGAAGCAGCAAATGTCCTGTCTGCTCTGCAGACAACTATTTGGTGACACCTGGAATGCTGCTATGTGTTTTAAGTTTGTCCTGTTATTAATTCAAATAATTCTCACTGGGCCAAAATTGCAAGCTCATTGTTGTTGCACATCATCATTTTCTGGTAAATCAAAGTTAAAGTCTGTAACACGGACTATTTTGCTTAGGTTTCAAGCCTATATTTTAGAACATACATTTACTTGAACTTCCTGTGTATTATTCTTTTCCCAAAAAAAGAGTTAATAAAAAAGATGCTCAATGCTAATCATTAGTCATTAGGAAAACACAACTAAAACTACAATGAGATCCCACTTTGCACCCAACAGGATGGCTAAAAAAAAAAAACATAGATGGGTGTTAAAGCTCGTCCGTTGCCGCTGGGAATGTAAAATGGCCCTGTATTTTGCAAAACACTTTGGCAGTTTCTCAGAAGGTTTAACACGGTTAACATGTGACCCAGTGATCCTGCTCGAGAAATGAAAGTATACATCCACACAAAGACTTCTACACAAATGTTCACAGCAGCATTATTCATAAGAACTCAAAAGTGGAAATAATTTACATACCCCCAATAAATGAGTGGATAAACAAAATGTGGTATCTTTAAACAATGGGATTTGGCCATAAAAAGAATGAAGTATTGATATATGGCAAAACATGGATGAACCTCAAAAACACTATGTGAAGTTCAAAAGTCAGTCACAAAAGATCATGTAGCATATGATTCTGTTTACAACAAATGTTCAGAAGAGTAAATCTTTAGAGATAGAAAGATCAGTTGTGATCTAGGGTAGGGGGAAGGGAGGTGAGAGAAAATAGCTAATAGGCCTCAGGCTTCTTCATGGATGATAAAAATGTTCTGAAATGGTGCTGGGTGCACAACTCTGAATACACCAGGAAACACTGAACTGTATACTTTGGGTGAATTTTATGATATGTGAATGATAACTTGATAAAGCTGTTTAAAAACAAACAAGCAAAAAAAGAAAAAAAAACAGAGTTTGGCACTCTTTCCTTGGATAAAAGACCAAAAAAATATAAATTATTAAATAAATAAAAAAGCCATGGCTGATTTAGCAAAACAAGGGCACTTGGCTTATATTCCCCTTCCAGACACTATTGCCTTTAGTTCATTTACAATTTTATCTGTGTATCCCATGTGATATGTAATCGGAGCTCAGAGCCTCAACAGGAAGTCTGTAATAGTTCTTTGAAATGGACTTAAAAACAGTTTAATAACGTTATCTAACAGCATATTAAAGTCCAGCTTTGATGCCATTTTATGATCTTAAGCTCTTGCTTTCCATTTTGAAATAACAGAAGGGCTGATACAGATAATGTAACTTGTCTTTACTAATCTTTTTTCCCCTGAAAAAAGTCAATCATACTTGGGACAAAGCACATAATATTCTCGGGTGTCTTTGAATCCCTATGCAAACTACTGTACTTCTAACCAGAATTTGAAACCACAAAATTCAGCCCAAAACATTAAGAGTAGCACCTACAGAAAACCATGTTTGATTTAAATCAAGCCAGTTGTTTAAAGACGAGTCAGATTGACCACCATGAACTCTGGATGTATTGTTGTTTCTAAGTGGCATCCTTGTGTGTCCTATTTCACCAAGTGGGTCAGCAAGCTTGGCCCACCCCAAAGTCACCTTTGTCAGGATATGAAATCACACAGTTCATCTCTCAAAGATTATTTTCTTAATTGTTCTTACACTGAATTGGACTTACCTAATGGATGCTTGAACGTACTAAAACAATTCACTGTGTTTCGTTTCAGTATATTTTTATTTCCAGTGGTTCATCTGGAAATATTTTCACTAGAGGAACACACATAAAAGAAATTTGGAAGTTGATTATTAGAATGTAGATGGGGTTTTGTCACTGTTTATTCAAGATGTGTTCAAGCATCTTTCATTTATGACAACTGTCCATGGGTGGGACTTAAAAAGGTACTGGGTCATAAGATGAATAAGATATAGGTGCTGCCCTTAATATATTTTGTATTTACAAAGGGAAGGACCTCAAAGGAATCTGGATTTTAATGCTTCAGAAAAACTGCTATTGATTAGCTTGATATTGATGAGTCCAGAAGTGCTTCAAAATGCACTCTTAAATTCAGATTAAAATCTTTGTGTTTCCATGTATACTAAAGACAAAGATAAAACAAAATTTTCTTTACAAATCAATTTTTATTCACCCAAATAGCAAAAGAACATAATTAGATGCTCTGACTCAGGGTCACTCTGTGTCTTGTAAGGGAGCACCTCTTAAATTTATGCCTCTACCTCACCTTAGTTCTGGCCCAGCTATGAATCGTTAAGAAAATAATAATTTTGTGTTATACATGGTTGTGTATACTTGGAACACTACATAAAACAAATAATCTATAAAATATTTGTTATCGAAACTTGAATTGAACTGTGAGGGATAGGGATGGAGTTCAGTGGCAGAGTGCTTGTCAAGCAGGTACAAGATCCTGGGTTCCATTCCCAGCACTGTAAAATAATAATAATAATAATAATAATAATAATAATAATAATAATAATAATTTTTAAAAAGAAAAAAATGAACTGTAAAACCATGAGGAGAAGATGTTACTGCATAAAGAATATGTCTTTTGGGAGGAAAGGGTAGACACTTTTGAGAGGAAGGGGAAAGATGAAACATAATTAATATATTAAAATGACCACCAAATTAGAAGCTTCCAAGTACTCAGATTAAAAGGAAGTTGTCATAGCTGAACTATTCTATTATCCATGACCATTAATTTATGCTTTTGCTGATTTCACATAAATTCTTTATTGGCTTCTAAGATCAATACCAAATGAACTAAATGAACAGAGTAAAATAATTAGGTAAGTCATAAGCTAATATGGATTCTGAAGTACCTGAAGATGACTCACTTCTTAGTTCCTTAGCTATTAATGGTTATTCAGGACCAAATAAATTCTGGACACACTTCATCCACGGGAATATAACTCAATAACAGCATTATTTTAAATTAGATGCCCCGCAAAACAATCTTGTATTTAGGCCCATTTTAAATAGTGATAAATTGGAATTAAGAGGCATTGACATCAGGGAGAAAGGTTTTCCTATTAGCTCAAAACATGTATGAACCTCAAAAACACTATGTGAAGTTCAAAAGCCAGTCACCATCTTTTCAAGCGTCAGTGTACCTGGTTACATTACATTCAATGTCAGGTAAGGCTATAAAGAAGCTTTCTGAAAAGTTCCAAGTAGAATGCAGTAAGCGTTTCCCCCTATATCAGCTTCTTTCTACTTCCCCTTCTCTCTAAGTCACTTAGGATGTTAAGAACTGTCAAGCTGGGTGTGGTGGTGCATGCCCATAATTCTATTGACTCATGAGGCTGAGGCAGGAGGATGGCAAGTTCTAAGCCAGCCTCAGCAACTTAGTGAGACCCTGTGAAAACAAGAAAGAGTTGGAGATGAAGCTCACTGCTAGAAGCACCCCTGTGTTCAATCAATCCCCAGTACCTTAAAAAAATAAATAAACCAAGTGTTCATTCGTTTATTCGGGGTTGATGGTAGATTTCTTCATCTTTCATTTCAGTATTAATTTTTTTTAACTTACCAAAGTGTTGGGTATTAGAATTAAGAATTCCATATACAATTCTCAAGACAGCCTAGAAAAATTTGGTTGTGGTTGTGACCTATTTGTAAAACTATTTGGTATGTCCTCTAAATGAGGCTATGCATGTTTCACAGGAATAGTAACAAAACAAAATCATTCCAAGCTGCCATAAATCGTGATGTTCATGCGGAAAGGTATCTTTCTACAGGATAATAAAAAGGCTGGTACTGCTCTTAAGACAACATGGCTACTGTGTGCAGTGATACAGGCCCACAATCCTAGCAATTCAGAAGACTGAGGCAGGAGGATGACAAGTTCAAGGCAAGACTCAGCAACTTACTGAGGCCTTAAGCAACTTAGCAAGATCCTGTCTCAAAATAAAACTAAATAAATAAAAAGAGAGAAAATGACAGTTCTAGGGGGAAAAAAAAACTAGTTAATAAATTTAAATGACCCTGAATGACTTGACCAGCTCCCCTATGTTAAAATACCTGTAACTATGGACTATATAAAGTTTTTCTAATTATAACGTCAAGACAAGTTAAAATATTTAAAATTTGTAACTGAAGTAAATGAGAATAGCTAAACACTACGACCATGCCTCCTAAAAGCTTTTTTTCCCCCACTAAACGTAATCCTCAGAAGTTTTACCACCACAATGAAGTACAAGCCAAGCTGATAAAATTCTGAAAAGTTCCAAGTAGAATGCAGTAAGCATTCCTTCTCATGATTAAAATAATTATTAAAATTTTTGTGAATGTTTCTATGAAAGCTTATCAAGAAATACCCCAATTAATGTCATTGCTGGAGTTAAAGCCACACACACACACACACACACACACACACACACACACATATATACATATATACATTCATTCCATTTGTAATTTTCATATTTAGGTCTCATAAAAGCATTTTTTTAAACTTGCATTGGCCCAAGTTTTCACTTTGGATCAACTACTCAGTCTAAGTTATAGAGATATAGATCCATAAATTACATAATTCCACTTTAGAAAATAATAATACTGCAGTGTAAACTTATAGTTAACCAATCTTTTGAGTAAATAGTTCAGATAAACACCATTCATGCAAACTTTTCTGCATCCTTCATTATGTGACTACGTAGGCTCTTTGAATCATCTTCTTAAAGTCAAATGTTTAATTAATTCAATTGAGATTTTGTAACACTGCATGAATATTGCAACTGTAAATCCTAAAAGCCAAAAGAACATGATAACATAGATGAAATAGGCCAATTCCTTGATAGATTCAATCTTCAAAACTCACACAAGAGGAAACAATAACTGATACCAGGCCCATATCTATTAAAAGAAATTGAATCAATAATAACTTTCCAAAAACAGAAAGTACCAGGCTCAAACAGGTTCACTGGTGATTTCTACCAAATATTTAAAGGAAGAAATTATTGGCTAGCATGCATTAGGCCCTGGCTCGAATACCCAGTACCAAGGTGTAAAAAAAGGGAGGGAATATATCTTCTCTTTCAGAATATAGAAACAAGAAATATTCCTTAACTTGTTCCATGAAGCCAATATTACCCTATTATCAAAACTACACAGACATTATCAGAAAACTACAGACCAATATTTCTGATGCATATAGAACCAAAAAAAATCCTTAATAAGGCTAGGCATAGTGGTGCATGCCTATAATCCCACGATTTGGGAGGCTGAAACAGAAGGATTGCAAGTTTGAGGTCAGCTTCAACAATTTAGTGAGACCCTAAGCAACTTAGCAAGACAACGTCTCAAAATAAAAAATAAAAAAGGCTGGTATATAGCTTGGTGGCAAAGCAACACTGGGTTCAAATTGCAGTAGCACCCCCACCACCACTGTTTTTTTATACATACATACATATACAAAAAACTCTAAAACTCAGCAATAAGAAAACTAACAACTTAATTTAAACATTGAGCAAAAGACTCAACAAGTTCTTCAACAAAGAATAATACAGATAAGAAACAACCATATGAAAAAAATGTTCCACACAATTTGGCATTAGGAAAATGTAAATTAAAACAACAATGAGAAACCACTATGTACAATGACCAAAATCTAGAATGCTGACACCACCAAATGCTGGCGGGGTCGAGGAGCAATAGGAACCTCATCTACTCTTTGCTGGTGGGAATACAAAATGGGATAACAATTTTGGAAGACAATTTGGCAGTTTCCTATAAAACTAAACATACTCTTACCATGTGACCCAGCAATTTCAATTCTTTATATTTACCCAAAGGCGTTCAAAATTTTTGTACCCACTACCCATAAAGACCTGTATACAGGTGTTTATAGCAGCTTTATTCATAAGATGTGCTTCCACAGGTGAGGGGATTGGCAGATTGTGGTGCATCCAGACACTGCAATAGAATTCAGCATTAAGGGGTGGGGGGAAGCTATCCAGGCAGGAAAAGATAGGACACCAGACCATCGGCTTAACCTTCAGCCTCTGAAGATTCTAGTTGACTCAAAACAGGCCTTCCAGCCCTTCTCTTTGGTACTTGATCTTTAATAAAGGAGATAAAGGGATTTTGAGGATTTCATCTTTTTTTTTTCTTTATTTTAATTTTTTTTTTTAGTTTTCAATGGACCTTTATTTATTTATTTATATGTGGTGCTGAGAATCGAACTCAGTGCCTCACACATGCTAGGCAAGCGCTCTGCCGCTGAGCCACAGACCTATCATCTTCTTCTAATTGTAGCTGCTGTGTTCACTGTAAGGAATTCCTGAATGAACAATGTGAAGACATGGTCTACTAAATATCAAACTAATAAAAAAGTGCTCTCCTTCCCCCTTCCCTCTCCCACTATCTGCTAAGTGAAAAAAGCCAGTCTGAAAAAGCACATGGTATAAGACTGCAACCATAGGACGTGTCGGAAAAGGCCAATCTGTGGAGACAGTGGAACGATCAGTGACTGTCAGGGCCTACGAGGGAGAAAGGGATGAACAGGAAGAGTGCAGAGAATTTCTAACGCTGTAACAATTCTGTATGATACGGTAATAATAGATGTGCTCTCATAGGTTTTTCAAGACCCACAGAATGTACCAAACCAACAGTGAGCCCCAGTTAAACTGTGGACCAAGGTGTTTCTGATATGTCAATATAAGTCCACTAACTGTCACAAAAGTACCTTCCTGGTGGGGGATGCTGTTAATGGGAGAGGACATGTCGGTGTAGGGGTATGGAAACCTGTTCTGCTCAATCTTTCTCTGTGCCTAAAATTGTTCTTAAAAAAAAAAAAAAGTCTATGAAAAAGGAAACAAAACAATGACAAAACCCACCAAAAGACACTCTATCAAATTTTATAGTAATTTTTATTTAAGAATATATATCATATAAAAATTTTATTTCATAATTTCAAAGATACATAATTACTTGTATATAATACTTTCGGTATAGTTTTTCCATCACTATGAATTCTTTTGCTCACCAAAACTGCCTTTGTTTTCTCCCCTAAACCATAATGTGAAATATAAATGCCTCCAAGGAAGAAGAGGCAAGAAATTGAGGATATTCAGTTATTTTTGATGAATTTTTTTGGTTTTTTTTTTGGCTCCAGGGATTGAACCCAGGGATGCTTAACCACTAAGCTACATCCCAGCCATTTTTGAGGCAGGGTCTCCTGAATTGCTCAGGGCCTTGCTAAGTTGCTGAGGCTGGCCTCAAACTCCTGATCCTCCCAAGTCACTGGGATTACAGGAATGTATCACTGTACCCAGCTACTTTTGATGATTCTGAGAGGCATTCAGCACCATGAATACCTTATTCAAATACAAATGAGAAAATAAATTATGTGATTTTCATGGGGCAGTTCACATAAAATTTATTTCATACCATTTGACTACTAACTACACCCAAGGAACTTAACTACTGCTGAATCCTCTGTGGCAGTATCATCAATATCCAGCTTCCAATTTCCACTCTTTAAAATATTTCTCCATTGTGTGCCGAGATTTCAAGGTGCCAATATTTACAGTAGGTATAATTTTCTGCGGTTTCAGCCACTGGACAAAACGCTTCATCTCTAGGTAGCTGCTGTGTTCACTGTAAGGAATTCCTGAAAAGACCAATGTGAAGATGTTGCCTACTAAATATCAAACTAATAAAAAAGTGCTTTCCTTCCCCTTCCCTCTCCCACTATCTGCCCCCTTCCCCCTACTGATCTTTCTTCTATTTACCCATAGTTATTTTTTAAATTCATTTCTTATGGATGTACATGATGGTGAAATTCACTGTGGTATATTCATATATGTACATAGGAAAGTTAAATAAATAAAAACCAAAGAAGTTCTCGAGTGCAAAATAAAACAGAAAAGTAATCCTGAGCATTATTGTCCAAATTCCTTGGTGCTTTAGTTCTCATAAGAAAATTTGGTATTTTTATAGAAAATAAAGATTAAAACATTAAAAATAATATAAAACTTAGAACACTGAAAAAAACTCATTACTTTCCTATGCATATACTTAATAATATCCATTTCTAGAGAGTCCCATTTAATTGGGATTTTCTTATTTTTATTCATTTATTTAAAAAACTTCACTCAGCTATAGATTTCAGGAAAATCTTGAAGAAATATAAGTCAAATGTGAAGAATGGCAGGCAGGAGATTTGACTTCTAGAACAAGTAAGCAGGTTCTAGTCCCAAGCTTTACATACATAAACAATTAGAAAAAGATGAAACCCTCAAAATCCCTTTATCTCCTTTATTAAAGATCAAATACCAGAGAGAAGGGTTGGAGGACCTGTTTTGAGTCAGCTAGAGTCTTCAGAGGCTGGTCTGGTGACACCAGCCGTCCATGGAACTAAGCCAGCTCTGCGGGCAATGGTGAACTCCCTCCAGGAGAGGGGAACACCAAAGTCAAGTCTGTCCCTCCTGCTGTCACCACATCTAAGCCATTCTCCTCCTGCTCACAATTTCATGCATAATCTAGACTTCCATTTATAGGCACTGAGTTCCTCCTTTCAGTAGTTCTGCAATTTCCCCTAAATATCATTGATCACACAAAGGAAATAATCTGTCAATACCTATCTATTGGTTGAGCTCCTCTGTATCAGTGTACAATGGACTAGACAGAGGTTTAGAGTTGTAGAGAGATTTAAAACTCCTGAATTATTGCCGGATGCAGTGATCCATGCCTGTAATCCCAGGAGAGGCTGAGGCAGGAGGGCTGCAAGTTCATGTTAAAGATCAGACTCAGAACCTTAGTAAGACCTTGTCTCAAAATAAAAAATTAAACAACAAAAAAGGGCTGCAGATGTAGCTCAATGGGAAAGCTCCTCTTAGCCCTAGTATACCCTCCCCAAACAAGCAAATAAACAAAAAATAACCCTCAGGAATTGTTAAATTATTTTGTGCTTGGTTTTGTTTTGGCTTTGGGATGTTGATTTTAAGAAATGCAAATGATTATAAACATTAAATGTGAGAAAATTTAATAATATACCATATATTGAAATGTTTCCCTTGGTCTGAGGAGTAATATCTGCTATGCTGGAGAACTTGCTAGAGTGCGTCCATCCTGTGGGTCGAAAAGCCAAAATCCGATCATATTTCCCATCATACTTCTTCAGATGATTCTGCAAACCCTGTTTAAAAAAAAAAAAATCAGCACGTTGATTCAGGAGTCAATGGAGATGGGTCATGTGGAATTAAGCAGGATGATTACAGATGTCACATTGGCAGGGTCACGAGAAGCTTTTAGTTGCTAAGACTGGCTTGCAATGACCTTGCAGCCATGTTTCTAAAGAAATGGAATCTTTGAATAGATATCAGCTTTTCTTTGCTTATCTAAACAAGTTCAGGTACTGTTAAAAAATATGAGGAAACAACTTGAAACACCGAGTAATTAAATGTAAGCAAATTACAACTCAGATAGTTAAAAAAAAAAAAAAAAAAAAAAAAAAAAAAANATACCCCTACACCGACATGTCCTCTCCCATTAACAGCATCCCCCACCAGGAAGGTACTTTTGTGACAGTTAGTGGACTTATATTGACATATCAGAAACACCTCTCTCCAAATCCTACTGCAAGAGACTCTAACATCACTAATGGTAAACATCAGTGCCCACATGACTCCATACACATAAACTGACAGAGGATAGAATTTTGTAAGGATGGCGACATTATACTCAACACAGATATATATTTTAGGTGGATACAATATTTTTTACTTATGTATGATGCCAAGAATCAAACCCAGGGCCTCATGCATGCCAGACGAGCCTTCTACCACTGAGTCACAACCCCAGCCTCCAGATATATATTTTAAAGATCACATTAGCATTATTCTCAGGTGATCACACCTTTCTACCATTTAAACATGAACTAGATTAAATTTCAAACTCTTTATGCCACTATAATTGGAAGTAATATGCTCCTTTTATAAATCTTGAATAGAGCTGGGCATTACCATGCCCATACACATGAATAATCTCAGTGACTTGGGAGGATGAGGTAGGAAATTCACAAGTTCAAGCCAGCCTGGGCAATTTAAGGAGAGCCTGTCTCAAAAAACAACAACAACAACAACAACAACAACAAAAAACAAACAAACTAGAAGTGTGGCTCAGTGGCAGAGGGTCTCTGGGTTCAATCCCTAGTATTCTAAAAACTATATCTTGAATGGAACTCCAAACCAAAGTCACAACAAATGATATTTGATAAAACTCTTAGAAAATTGATAACCAAACTTCAATCTTTGAGAGCTAAGAGAAATCCAACTAAGGATAATAGTGGCACGAGAGATTTTTTTTAAAAAATCTTAATACTTTTAGTTTTAAGAATAATACCCCAGTTTCAGTTTTTTGGTTTTTTTTTTTTGGTGGGGCTGGGGATTGAATCCAGCATATGAGGCAAGCACTCTACCAATGGAACTATATCCCCAGCCCAGAATAACATCCAGTTTCAATTACTCAATAATTCATTAGAATGGATTAATAATAAAAAAGACTTCACCGATGAAATGAAAATCCTTGGATTTTTCTTTTGCATCAATTACCTGTTTATTAATTTGAGGTCAATACAAGAGCATCTACCACAAAACAGTCCTATTTCTAACTAACTACAAGAAAGGAAGGAAGGAAGGAAGGAGGGAGGGAGGGAAGGAAGGAAGGAATAAAATTGCATGGATGGATGTACAAATAAGCTTCCATTACAATATTCTCTGCAAAGTTTCAAGCTGCTGCCTTGGTTGTCTAAGCCTGAGCTAACCCAGTGTCTTCTCCCTCCCTTGCCTTCACTGAGAAAGGACAAGACAGGAAACTGGGTTTTAGTGTAATTATACATGAAATGCCATTAGCTCAGAGTTCAATTTTCAATATATGTCATCAACCCAACCATTCCTATTTGTTACTTCAAAACACCCAGGACAATTTAAAAAGAGAACTAATTTCTGCTTTTTATGAAACAAATCAGTGACCACAAAAACACAATGTGGGCAATCTAGCGCCACAAACATAAATTTAAGATGTTATACAAGCCAACCTTCAGAAGAGACTGTCAACAGTTACCAGTTGTCCATTTACCATGATTTCAGAACAACTCTCGTGAGGAAATTTATTATAAACAGTTTAGTTGACACAAAATCTCTGTTCTATGACCATTTCTGCTTATTGAACCAATTTGTGAGAAAAGTCCTTCTGGCAATGTCACTAGAACTATTTTTCAGTATGAAGACAATCATCTATAGCATCATTGTTTTTAAAATGTTTTACCACATTTGGCCAATCATGTTTAAATCAGCAGTGGTAATCAACCATATAGCATAAATAGGACCCAGGGATTACTTTTTATAGCTTTTCAGAGGGTTTTAGGAAGGCCTTGGATACCCATAAAACTGTATTAGGCTTATCTTTTCATAAAAAGTCATTACCTCTGATGCAATAAAATTATTTTTGGCTGATTAAAAAAATTAGATAATTACTAACTAAAATATAACACCATGATAACCAACAGCTTCTGCTACATCTGTGTTTTGAAGAAAAGAAATCTTCAAAAAATATCATCAATACCAGGACACTTTAATGGAGGAATCATCTGCTCCAGGATTATGCCAGGTAGATCAGGGAGGAGCAGAGAGGATATAGACGTCACCTTCTGGAGGCTGACAGGCTCCAAGGCAGAGGATCTGTTAAGCCCCGCCCTCTGGGTCTGGTTTAATGGAAATCCTCGGCCCTTTCTTAGCTTTCTCTAACTCCCATCATCAGGGAGCTTCACAGACGGATCTTGTCACAAAGGACTCCTTTTTTAGCATAAGTTCTTAGAAGTGGCAAAATACAGACAATGAGTATTAAAAATATAGATTTAATGAACATTTCTGAATCCTTAAAACCAGTTTGAATTCTTACATAAAAATTCTTGAGTTTGTAGCTGCTTGAAGATTTAATTCCTGTTTCAGTTTGGACTCGTAAATACAAGCTGTCTAAAAGAAGGCCACATATATCAGAAAATAGCCTGTAAAGTCGTGGGCTGATGAATCTACCTGTGTTCCAAATCCCATTCAGAAACCCTACTTCATCAATCACTGCCTTCCTCAGTTATCTTCTATTTCTCCCTGTGACTCACAATATAAAACCCCTCATTTCTAATAAACAAACAAATCCTTTTCTGGGCACATGTTCTGTATTTCCTGTCTTCATTTCCTTGACCCTCATTCTTTTCTTAACCCCCCTTGGCTTCCAGGCAGATAAATGCCCCACCCTTTAAGAGTTCAATTCAGCAGTTTCTAGTATTTTCACAAAGCTGGGCAACCATCACCACTATCCCCTTTTGGAACAGAAACCTTGAGCACTGGCAGTCATTCTCCATTTCCTCTCCCTCAAGCCCTGGGAACCACTAACCCACTTTCTGTCTGCGGATTTAATGTTCTGGACAATTCATGTAAGTGGATCATACAATAAGTAGCCTTCGGTGTCCGGCTGCTTTTGTCTGGCATAGTGTTCTCAAGGTTCAATCATATTACAGATGCATTAGTACTTCATTCCTATTTACAGGTGAATAATATTCTGTTTTATGAATAGATCTAGTCATAGATCACATTTCATTTAAACATTCACTATTTGATGGGCATTTGGGTTGTTTTGACTTTGGGGCTACTATGGGTAACGTTGCTATAAACATTTCCATAGGAGTTTTGTGCAGACGTGTGCTTTTAATTCTCTTGGGCATACAGGATGAAATGGCTGGGTCACATGGCCACCCCATATGATATGGTTTAAGGAATTACCAAACTGTTTCCCAAAATAGCTACACCAGTTCAAATTCCACCAGCAAAGATCCAGGTTCCAATCCCATGTATCCTCATCAATTGTTACCATCACTTTTATTACAGCTCTCCTAGTGGATGTCAAGTGGTGTCTCGGTCTGGTAACGCTTTGCAGTTTCCTGATGGCTAACCACAGAGATCCTGAGCCTAATAGAAGAAAAAGTAGGCCCAAATCTTCATCATGTCAGATTAGGCCCCAGCTTCCTTAACAAGACTCCTATAGCATAAGAAACAAAATCATGAATCAATAAATGGGATGGATTCAAACTGAAAAGCTTCTTCTCAGCAAAAGAAACAATCAGTGAGGTGAAGAGAACCTACAGAGTGGGAGCAAATTTTTATCACATGCACATCAGATATAGCACTAATCTCTAGGGATATAAAGAACTAAAAAAACTTAACACTAAAAAAACTAAAAACCCAATCAGTAAATGGGCTAAGGAACTAAATAGACACTTCTCAGAAGATCATATACAATTAATCAACAATATATGAAAAAAAATTCAACATCTCTAGCAATTGAGAAATGCAAATCAAAACTACTCTAAGATTTCATCTCATTCCAGTCAGAATGGCAGATATTAAGAATACAAAAAACAATAAGTGTTGGCAAGGATGTGGGGGGATAAGGGCTATCATACATTGCTGGTGGGACTGCCAATTGGTGCAACCAATCTGGCAAGCAGTATGGAGATTCCTTGGAAAACTCTGTATGAAACCACCATTTGACCCAGCTATCCCATTCCTTGGTTTATACCCAAAGGTCTTAAAAACAGCCTACAGCAGTGATGCAGCCAATGTATATAGCAGCACAATTCACAATAGCTAAACTGTGGAACCAACCCAGATGCCCTTCAGTAGATGAAGGGATAAAGAAACTGTGGTATATACACACAATGGAATATTACTTAGCATTAAAAGAGAATAAAATCATGGAATTTGCAGGTAAATGGATGGAGCTGGCGAATATTAAGCTAAGTGCAGTAAGCCAATCCCCCAAAACCAAATGGTGAATGTTTTCTATGAGGATGCTGATCCATAATGGGGATTGGGGGTGAGGAGCAAGGGAGGAATGGAGAACTTTAGATAGGGCAAAGGGGAGGGAGCAAGAAGGGAAGGGGCAGGGGAATAGGAAAGATGGGTGAATGAGATGGACATCGTTACCCTAAGTACATGTATGAAGACACGAATGGTGACTCTACTTTGTGTACAACCAGACATGAAAAATTCTGCTATCATGTATAACAAATTAGAATAAATAAATTTAAAATAAAAAAAACTATAAAATAAAAACAAACTTGGAAATAAAACTATAAAATAAAATGATTAAAATATGCTATACCCTTTTCAGGATATTACTGGACATCCTTATGACTGATGACATCTCATTAGTCTTCACACTAATTGCCTCCCACATTTAAAATACATCTGCAAGTCTCGATTAAACATCAGGTGCCTGGCCCAGTGGTGCACGCCTATAATCCTAGCAACTGTGGAACCTGATGCAGGAGGATCCTGAATTTGAGAAAAGCCTCGGCAATTTGGCAAGACATTCAGCAACTTAGTGAGATCCTGTCTCAAAATAGAAAATAAAAAGTACTGGGGAAATAGCTCAGTGGGCACCCCTGGGTTTAATCCTCAGTACCAAAAAACAAAAAACAAAAACAAAACCATCAATGGACAATGGACAAGCCAGGCATAGTGGCACATGCCTGTAATTCCAGTGACAAGGTAGACTATGAAAGAAGATCTCAAGTCTCCAGCCAGCATGGGGAATTTATCATGACAAATTAAAAAATTAAAAAAAAATTAAAAGGAATAGGGATATAGCTCAGTGGAAGAACACCCTGGTAGAGCACCCCTGGGTATAATTCCCAGTACTGGGGTAGGGGAGAAATAATGGACAATACTCTGGCTTGATTGTGCCTGAATTGTTGGGTTTGGGGTTTTTTTTTTTTGTACCAGGAATTTCACCTAGTGGCTCTTTATCATTGAATCACATCCCCAGCCCTTTTTTAAAAAAAAATTGTTTTACTTTTGAGACAGAGTCTTGCTAAATTTGCTTAGGGCCTCATTTAAATTTCTGAGGCTGGCCTCAAATTTGCAATCCTCTTGCCTCAGCTTCCCAAGTCCCTGGGATTACAGATGTGCTAGGACAAATGCCAGGCATGCCTAAAATTTTTGTGGATTACACATACTCGTGAAAATAGGCCATAAATAGTTCTCCTTAGTCTCACAGAAAAAAGGAGTAGTTAGACCAGAAAGAATTTCCCTAATCAAGGATTAACATTCATTTTCTTTACACAACGTATTATTATTTATAAAACAGAGATAGAAATAGTAATTAGCATCCCATTTCAAAAAGTTCCAAAAAAGTTACTTTACAAATATTAGAGCAAAAGTAAAAACACATTTCTTTGTGCGTTATGTTCTGAATTGTGTTTAATACAAAATATTCAGTATTTTTCGAAATATTCCATTGACAAGTATCAAAATGTAAATATATGGAATAAATCTCTTTATGTAAACAAACCTGACAGACAAGCCCCCAAATCACGGTAAGGCTGTGTCATATGTGCCTCAGTTTATAACCAAGAACTAATGCTAGAACTTCCTCTCAGGAACTTCCACTATTTGATCTAATCCTCAATAAGTAAATTTTCAACACACACCAATGTTACAGAGGTTTAATATTAATATGGAACAGAACAGAACAGACCTGAAGTAAGAACTCCGAATTCTCCCCTCACTTCTACCACCCACCCAGAAAGAACTGGAAAGTGATCTTGACATGGAGGATTCAATGAACCACACATGCATTCTTTTCTATTTCTGTTCCTTCCTGTATGATAGTTCTTTATTTTCTAAACACCTGGCACACAAACTACTTTTTAGAGTTACATATTCAGAAGAACTAAAAACATTTAGAATTCCCTTGAAAGACTTTCTAAGGCAAATTTTAAAATAGGTGATTTCATTATAACTGAATTTCTTGAAGTTATATGCAAGTAAAATAGGATTCTAGTTTATGATCATTAGATCTTTTTCTGGTTCACCCTAAAAAACATTTCTCTTGAGTCCTTACCTTAAAATTAATTTGCATCATTGGGAGAAGGTGGACCAATGAACTCCACATGTCTGTGGTGATGAGGGGATTAATGTCAGGCATATTGAGGCACTGCAATGTTTGAAACTTTTCTCGGGACATGCCCACCTTTGAACCTAAAACATCAGCAACAGCTACAGGCAAAACAAAAGGTTAAAGACAGAAACATTACGGCATATGGAAAAATCATAAAATTGTAATTTAATCACATTTTAAAATAAGAATTTATCAAAAACAAATTCAAAACATTTGTACATTTACTATATCTCTAAGTGGCTGAATCATTTAATTGTTTATCTGTGTGAAATAAATTGTGATAATGCCAAAGAACTTACTTTTTATTTTATTTTTGGTACTGGGGGTTGGGATGCTCTACCACTAAGCTACATCCCCAGTCCTTTTTATTTTTTATTTTGAGACAGGGCCTCACTAAGTTGCTGAGGCTGGCCTGAAACTTGCAATCCTCCTGCCTCAACCTCCAGAGTTACTGGGATTTCAGGCGTGTACCACCATGTTAGGTCAACACTTCATATCTTAATGATTGAGATAATGTGATCACACTTAAGAAGAAATCAAAGTACCCCACAAAATTAGAACAATATCTCCTAGACAAACTAGTGTAATATATACATAGATAAAGCAACAAAAGTTAACTGGCAGGTATCCTCAAAGGATGATACAACTATGCATTACTTCAAAGTTAATGAAAATAATAATGTCACATGGGCACTTGTTTATAAATATCTTATAAGTACTAAGATAAACATATTCATCAAATGTTTCAATAAAGTTGAGCCTTTCAAAGTTTAAATGTATCAAATATTATGAATCTTTCTTCAACTTCAAAGATAATATGGGATAATTTCAGAAAATATGTACAAATGCAGGAGTAGACACTGACAGGGCTTTATGCAAAAAGAATCTGGTGTTTATAATACGTTAATGTAAATTAGATACAGCTACCACCCACCTAGGAAGACTTTCTCTTTTCCGATACTGTAAGTGCCACAGACAACCAGAGTACGGGGGTTTAGAGTTACAGCCTCAAAGGCGGTGTTGATGGCAAACTGGATAACTTCTTGCTGAGACGGAAAGGTGTACTCTGGGCTGCAATAGCTTAATATGGAAATATGGTACTTATTAAAAGAGCAGAAGAAAGCTATGGTCTTAACATAGATGCTATTTTAGGAGATAAGCTGCAGCAAATCACATATGACAACAGTATAATATATTAAAACCACAATGGTTATGTCACTTCCTGGAGTTAAAGTTATTTGCTACAAGTTATGGCTAATTTATGATGGGGACTGTGAGTTTTCATTTCTTTTTAAGGATTTTTTTCCTTTTTTTTGTTCCCCCTAGTAACAGGAATTGAACTTAAGAGTGCTTTACCACTCCCTTTATTTTATTTTTCCTGTTTTGAGATAAGGTCTACTAAAGCCCAGGCTGGCCTCAAACTTGTGATCCTTCCCCTTAGCCCCCCAAGTTTTTGGGATTATAGACATGTGCTCAAGTACATTTCTTTTATCAACTTCAAAGAAATTGCCCTTCTCAAGACTTTTTTCCTTCTAAGAATATTTCTAGACAGTCTCCTATTTTAGCTATCGATTATGTTTCTCAGTATCTTTTCTTTCCAACTCAAATACTATCATAGAAAATACTACTAATAAAAATTATATGTGGACTAAAGAATTTAAAATAATGAAAGTAAACATGAATTTAATGTTTAGATCAATTCATAGTTACATGGTTGATACTATCTCTTCTTGCAGATACAGAAATATATATAGAATTAAAGGAACACAAAAGATCCAGTTGGGCCTAAACAGACTAACACCCAGTGAAAGATTAATTTTAAAATACTATCTATACATATTTTGAGATGAAAGGTAAGCACTATTTCACTAAAATGTAATAAATTACAAATACCCAATAAATACATTTTCCCCAATTTTCAAAATCACTTTTGCTAGTCAATCACCAGAAAAGAGGGAAAAATTCAGTCCTTTCTCCTATCAACACTCATGATGAAATACAGAATTTTCTTTAGAACTATGTAACAATGTTTTCTAACTTTCTTTCGTTTCTTTCTTTTTGGGGTACTGAGGATTTAACCTATTGGTGCTTTACCACTGAGTTATATCCCAACCCCCAGGGTCTGGCGAAATTCCTGAGGCTGGTCTTGAACTTGTGATCTTCCTGCCTCAGCCTCCCAAACTGCTAGGATTATAGATATGCACTGCCATGCCTGGCTTTCACTTATTTTCTTAATTTATCTACTACTTAAAGTAGACATAAAAGAATGGAAAAAATCAGTTACTGCAAGAAAACTGGATGTGGAAAGGCCATTTTTTATTAAAATATCCCATTTAAACTTCTTCCAACAGGTTGAACTAGTTAATAGAATTAATTTATAACAAATTGATGAGGTATTATAGTATATAATATCACACTATATACCAGAGATATATACTACTTTTATCTGTCAATTATACCTTGATATATAGATTATTTATAAATTAAAATGTAATGGTTTGTACTACTATGTTAAAATTCAAACTATCACTTATAAGTTACCTTTCAATACTCAGAAACAGAATGGCAATTTGGCATCATTTTCCTGTTTTTATCTGACATGTTCACAGACACTTTGGAAGAATAACCTATAAGGGTATTTTTCTTCAGTTTTTCTTCCTCCTTTCAGTAACAGGATGTTCTATAAACATATTCAAAAATAGCCAGGTGTGGTGGCACATGCCTGTAATCCCAGCGACTTGGAAGGCAGAGTAGGAGGATCTCAAGTTTGAGGCCAGCCTCAGCAAGTTAGCAAGACCATGTCTCAAAATAAAACAATAGAAAAGGCTGTGATGTAGTACAGTGGTAAAGCAACCCTGGATTAAATCCTCAATACAAAAAAAAATTTTTTTAAATGAACTATGAAAAACTGAGCTATCATCAATTAAGACATGAAGTCCCACATATGCTCTTTTTCAAGTGTATATTTTCCAAATAGCATTCCTCTGCTAATACCTTAAAATAATAATCATCATTAAGCCATCATTTTAATTACCAAGCAAATTCATAAAATACAGAATAAATGCTATCAGCAGGAAAAAGAAGCACTCAATGAACGCCTCTCTTACGTGGTGTCTAGGTACAGCGTGTGGATTTTCTGGCCTGCAAGAAGAGACCGCTCCATGCTGGGATCCGCTCTGAAGTCTCCAGTGTGCAATACAGCAGCACCATTAGGAAGGTAGAAAAGGATCATGGTGGCACCTGGGCAGCTGAACACAAACATGCTTAGGGAAGATTACAAAAGACACCGCACCTAAAGGAAGGGTACCTTCTTCATGAGTTAGCAAACCATTAGCTGACCACAGTGACACAACACTGTGCTCAGAGGGAATGCAACACTCAGAACTCAAGGAAACTTAGGTTGAAGAAAGAACGGTGTGCAGGAAAGGCCTGACTCCCCAGGCAGGAGAAGCTCAAACCCTGCACTTTTCCAAGAAAAGCCAACTTCAGGACTGGTCATTGGCCTGGGGAATGAGCTCTAAGCCCCTGGTATATTTTGTCTGATAAGACAAATATTTGTAGGCTTGAGGCACAGGCTACACCATACTAGCTTGATCAGATAGTTATGCTAATTATGTAATCTATGGTGAACACCTCAATAAAGCTGGCTCAAAAACTCAGAACTTAAAATGATGAGTGAAAAACGAAATAGCAGCAGAGCTAGCAGACAAAAACTTGAAGGAAAGCAACCCCAAGTATAAGCATTGGCCTGGATTTTAGGAAACTTGGATTTAGTCTTACTTCTTTCCCTAAACTTCTCTGCTCTCAACAGAACAGGAGCTAACTAACATCCTAGGAAAAGTGAAAAGAAGCAGAGTCATGTATTATGGGAACATGAGTGCTGATAGTATTAGGTAGGTTAGTTAGCCATGAATAGGTGGGCAGAGGGAAAGGACAATGCAGGACACATATCAGGCCTATGCACCAAGAAAAACAGGAATCATAAAATAGGAACAGCAGGAAAACTTATCTAAGCCAGTAGCATTTGGGAACGAGAGCTGGAATGCCCAACCTTCCCCAAGCTGTAGAGAATTATAATCCCTTCGGGGAATCATGACTTAAAATCCTAGGGATCCTCACTGAAACAGAAGAACATCAGAGAAGTGGCATCTGGTATGTCAAGACCTCCCCTCAGCTACAGTTAATGAACTCCTAAAGAGGAACCACGGTTTCCAGAAAATGTCAACACCATCTCCTGCAACCAAGTTACTGGAACCCTTCCTTATCACCAAAAACCATGTCACAACCACCCAACTGCCCTGTCATCCAGAATATTAAGACCCCGACAGAGAAAGTTTGCTAAGGGTAATGAACCAATTAAAGGGGACAGGAAAACTGAGGCAAGAATAAGGGACGCAATTTCCTTAAAAACCCCAACTCTGTGAGCACCGCACGGCCCCTCTCCAGGCGGTCTGTGTAGTCCCCATGTTGCACACTATCCAGCTTTTCACGCTATTAAACCTTCGCTTCCTACTGTATGTTTCACTCAAATTCTTTCCAGTGGAGTCACAAGAACTGGCACCCAAGGATTAGTGGCCCCCACCCCTAACATCAGCACTTGACATTTAAAAGTGGGGGTGGGGGAGTTGAAATAATTTCCAAGAAAGAAAAATCTGAATCATTTTTTCCCCCAGTACTGGGATAGAACCCAGGGACTCAACACACACTAGGCAAGCGCTCTGTGAGCTATATCCCAGGCCTCTTTACTTCTTATTTTTAGATAGGGGCGTTAAGTAGTTGCCCAGGCTGACCTCAAATTGTAATCTTCCTGCTTCAGCTTTTGGAGTAGGTGGGATTACACGAGTGCAGTACCAGGTCCAATTTACATCTTTAATATCTAAAGCCTGGTGGATTTCTTAATTTAAAAGTGGCAGTGGGGATACTGGGCATGGTAGTGCAACTAATCCCCTAGTATGTAAATGGAGTGTGAGCTCTTGGTTTATATAAACGATATTAAAGAAAATTGCAAAAGGTATTTATTTATTTGTTAATTTTATTTGGTACTGGGGATTGAACCCAGGGGTGCTTTACCACCAAGTTACACCCTCAGCTCTGAATTTTTTATTTTGAGACAGAGTCTTGAAAAGTTTCTTAGGGTCTCCCTAAATTGCTAGTCTGGCCTCCTGCTTCAGTCTCCTCAGTTGCTGGGATTTTAGGAATGGGCCGCTGCTCCTGGTCAAAAGGTTATCTTTTGAAGACCAAGATGTGAAAGTATTTAAAAAAAAAAAGATGGAGTCTTATATGTCAAGTATAGTGATTTGGGAATACAGTTCAGGGCAGAGTGCTTGTCTGGCATGTGCAAGGCCCTGGGTTCAATTGCTAGCACTGAAAAGAAAAACCATTAAATTAAAATAAGGGTTAGGCAACATTTAGAGGATTTCTCTATATTTACTCTCTGATTCTGTAATTGGGGACATTTTTTTAACAAGTGGAAACATCTTTTACTGGAGTTTTAAGAAGCACCAGGCATTCCAGTTCTAACAGAAAAGGTCTTAAATACCCATGCCAATGTGATTTCCTTTTGAATATATTTTTTTAAATGAACCATTATTAAGGTGACTGTAATACTCACTGATTGGCATCAAGTAGAACAACCCTGACACCATCCACAAAACACTCAGTGTCCATCGGCAATGGATGGACATACTGTTCTTGCACATGAAGCTTGCTCTTCAACAAGTTTCCAGTTATCTACAAAACAGGATGTGCTTACTTCTGACACAGCAAAACACTACATATTTTGTTTCATATCTAATTCAGAATTACAACATCTTAATAATCTCCCGTTTTCACACTTCTATTCATGTAAACCCTCTACAATGTCAGGAAGGGCCTTTCTAAAACAACTTGTCACTTTTCTACTTGAACATCCACACCGGCCCTCCCTCACTTGTGAAAGGCCCATCATTCCCAGCACCATGCGCAAAACCCTTATCTGGGCCCTGCCATTGCTATGGGCTTGTCTCCTGAGGTTCCCCATAGTGTGTTCCAGACTTTCTGAATTTTCTGAAGAGTCTAGAATAGGTATATTTCTGAGGTGTCTGCGTTTACACAAATTCTACTCTCTCATTGGAAAGTTCTCTTCTCTTTTCTCTGCCTCATTCTGTGATCAGACATACCTTCATTTAAATTTGGGCTCTGCCATTACTTGCTGTGTGACCTGGGCATGCCACTTAACCTCAGCAAGCCTCAGGTAGCTTCACTAAGAAAAACAGGATACTTACTAAATGCTGTGAATACTAAATAAAATCCCAGCTAAAGCCTTTAGTGATAGGGATTAAAGTCTTCACCTTTTAATAATTAGTTCAAAGCATCTCTTTCACATGAAATGTCATTCTCTAACCTTGGCCTGTGACACAGTAAAAATCTCTCTTCTCCCTAGTCCTAGGCACTCCATTTTTTTATTAAAACACCAATTCCCTGCAGGCTTAAGCTCTTTAAAGTTAGGTGTTTTGCCTTTTATACCTATTTAGGCACTCAAAGAGCATTCACTGAATGAAATCTGTTTGTTTTTTTTAAGTGCGACATGTCATATAGTCTGTCTATTCTCCTCATGTAACAAAACACATTTTTTAAAAATGGACTATAACTGCTGATTTTAACTCATTTCATTTTAGAACCTTTAAAACCTTGGAATCTGTTCTTTTATATCTTTCCTACTACAATGATAGGTCTTAACCATTTAATTATTCCTCTTGTAACCAAATTGCTTAAAAATCTGCAGCAGTCTATAAAGTTGGAACTTAGAATATGAAAACTTACCTCACTACAATAGACTGGAAATGTGAAGTTTTTAGACAATCCAGCATAATGATCAGAATGGAAATGGGTGAGAAAATAGGCCGTGCAGCCTTCCACCACACCGTACTGAAAGGCGTCAACTGTGAAGCTGGTTCCTGCAAGGAAAGCACCACCAGGCTGGGTGAACCAACAACGGGGATATCAGCGACACCTGATCTGACCACAGATGCTGAACACCTATTCTTTTCACACCTCATTTCCTATTAACCATAATTATTTAAAAACTTATGCTGCATAAATTTAGTAAAAGGTGAGAATAAGTCTTGCAAGTTTCTCCTAAATATTCCAGTATAGTGACTTTCGTGTGTGTATAACTCCACCAAATAAATAAAATTTTAAACAATTTAAACCAATCACAAACCAATTAGTTCTTTGTAATGCTTTTACAACATTTACTGGGCACCTCAAATCCTTTACTTCTGCAAAACAGCAAAAGGAGAATGTTTTGGAAATTCTGAAAGGTGAATTTTCAGCATTGATATGTTTCTAAGGGGCCAAAAATGGTTGAGGCCCCAAATAATCCCAAATCTTACAAAAGTTTGTGGTCCTCTAAAGGCCACAGCACTATATAAAAAAACAAAAACAAACAAACAAACATGGGGCTTGCGTTGTGGCTCGGTGGCAAAGCACTGGCCTCACACATGTGAGGCACTGGGTTCGATCCTCAGCACCACATAAAAACAAATAAACAAACAAAGTAAAGATATTTTTTAAAAAAGGAAATATATAATCTGAACTTCATTATGGGGTTTGAATGGAAAAAAAAAATGCCTCAAAAGTTTTCTCATAAGGAAACAAGGAAAACAAGTCCTCAAATGTGTTTAAAAAAGAAGAGCCATGTGTGAGGACAGGTGACAAGCAAGTAAACAAGCAGCTTTCACACTTCTAGAGGCTTTTGACACGTGGCTTACTTAAAGTCCAGAAAGGTATTAAATAATACAATGATTAAAAATAAAACTGGTGTTATTCTCTACACAGATACATTGAACAAATTATAGCTCCAAAACATCAATAAAGCACCTCAACAGAAATCTTCTGAAACCCAGTATATTTTGGCTGCTTTACTGTACATTCTTCTAAGAATAATTATGGATTTCTTCAAAAATAAAATTCATAGTCAGGTGTGGTGGTACAGGCCTGTAATCCCAGAGGCTCAGGAGGCTCAGGAGGAGGATGCCAAATTTAAGGTCAGCCTTGGCAACTCAGTGAGACCCTATGCACCTTAATACCTTAGTGAGACCCTGTTTCAAAATAAAGTAAAAACAGAAAGGGCTGGGAATGTGGATCAGTGGTAAAGAATCCATGGGTTCAATCCCCAGTACCACATACACATATAATAAAAAATTGCTACACATTTTTCTATAAACTCATCTGTGAAGGCAGAAAAAAATTACAAAAATATGAAAAGGCAGGGAAAGTTCTAATATGGTTTTAGAATGTTTGGCACTTATTTTGATAGGTACAACCTATAGGATTTCTCTTCTTTAAAGGACTTCATATTTCTCACAAGTGCTTAGACACTGCCTTTTATCCATAATAGTAATTTAGAGCCTTTCCTCAATCTCTACTCGTCTGTCTGTAATCTGTAATATGTACCGAACTAGCATAGTAACTTGTATGCAGAATATATTCAATAAAAGTTTGCTGAATTAATGGAATAACAATAAAAAGCAAATAAGAAAAAGGAAACTAACAGGTGCAGTGGCACAACCGTGTAATCCCAGCAACTAGGGAAGCTGAGGCAGGAGGATTGCAAGTTCAGGGCTAGCCTCAACAACTTAGTGAGGCCCTAAATGACTTAGTGAGATCCTATCACAAAACAGAAATAAAAAGGCCTGGGGATGTGGCTCAATAATGAAGCACCCCTGGGTTTGACTCCGAGTACCAAAAAGAGAAAAAAAAGAAAATTATATTAGAGACTCATGAAGTATCATGAAAAGCAAACACAGAGTGCACAAATCGTTTCCATATATACACACACACACACACACACACACACACACACACACACATAAGAAAATGAATGTTAAGTTAAAAAATTGGGGGTCTTTGATAAATTGAGCACTGATGTTCCAACTTACCAGGTATTTTCTTATAGAAGGGACATGTCTTTTTTCTTAATTCCCCTGCATTAGCTGAGTCTGAAAATCTCATGTAACCTCTTTGCAGCCTTCCATGAGCCGATTTTTTGAAGGTATTGTCTTCACTAGAATTGGTTGTTCCCAATTCTGTATTGTTAATAAGGTAGCCTGACCTCTTTCCGCGTGCTCTTTCCTGTGGTGAATTTGACTTTTTATGTCTTTTTCTTTGCCGCTGTGACCTCTCAGCAGGCAGGTCCACAGAAAGTTGACTCTCATTTAAGTCCTTTGCATCAAATTCTAAATCACTTAAAGATTTTTCTGCTTTCCTCTTGCACTGCCGGGACCTCTTTCCATTAGGACTTACAATGGGATTTAAGTTCATCCCATCTATTGCACTTTCCCTCAGTGATTCCTCTTCTTTTCTTTTCGGTGGTAGTCCAAAATACACACCTATATCCATCTGCTTCATTACCTTGGTAGAAGGATGTCTTTCATTGCACTTAGGATCAGAGGGCAATATCTTCAAAGGAGACTTAGCAGTAGTAGGTGTACTTGATTTTTTTCCTGTATTCAAAACTGTAACGCCACCATCTAGCATACCATCCAATACCTTTCTGCAGAAATGTGGAGAGTTAGCATCATTTCTAGTACAGAAGTTCTCACTTGATAGTTGTCTAATTTTACTTTGGGTCAAAGGAAAACACTCTCCTCCCTGGCTTCCAAAAGGTTCTGACATCTTACTCTGAAGTAGTGGTACAGTTGGGTTTTCAATCACCTGTTTCTGTTTATTTGGTTGAGATGCGTGAAAGTCTGGCTCACCAGGCTTTGCTTTAGTGGTCTGACAATTAGAAGCAGCAGGCTCCCCTCTTAATGCAGGTGAAGACAATAAAAATCGCCTATCAGCATATTCTGGATCATCATATAAAATACTACACTCTGTTTGGGAGCTAAGTTGAGAAGAATTTAGAGCACTGTACTTATACAATTCTTTAGTGTTCTTATGCTGGGTTAAGAAGCTATTCACTTTGGGGCAGCTCTCCTCCAGGTCCTTCAGAAAGGGACCAGGGAGGTTTTTAAAACTGGTAGAACTATCATCTTCTTCTAGGCTGCCATCTTTAGAACTCTCAGAAAAAAATAGTTCCTGTTGTGAATCATCCAGCTTTTCATCTATATCATAAGTTTCTTCGTCACTCTGAAGTGGAGAATAGGAGATTTCACAGCTGCCAAAGTCATTTTCTGGCAATGGCAAATGTGTGCGTTGTGAGTTGTTGTGGCTGTCTAATTCTGCCCCAGCAAAAGGCAAACCGGCTCTTACCAGTTTGTCATTCTTAACAAATGCTGTAAAATGTAAAGCTTGCTTCGAGGTCTGACTATTTGTAGAAGAAATCTTTTTATTGGTTTCAGTTGGAGGCTGAGACTTTTTTAGACACTGTGTCATCAACAAGGGATCATCTGAAATGTTTTTTAAGTTCTCAGTTTGTTTCTGATGCAGAGACCATCTTTCCTCTAGGCTACAAGAAAAGCCTGGCTGGGTCTCACTGAAACTCCCACCTGCCACATGTGACAGGCTGCTAAATGGATCAGTACTAGCCCTACTTTGAGCAAGCAGGAAGTGAGTGTATCTCTTATAATGAGAAGGAATTGTTGAGGTACACAGAAGGCCTTCAGGACACTCTGAAAATTTCAATGAAGAAAAAAGTATTACAGGGTAAGTTTTGACAGTATCAATACTACAAAGTAACCTACCAGTGGAAAACCATTGGTCCTCCTTTAAGGACTTGAGGACTTCCAAGGATAGATATTGTTAAATGCACAATAAAGAGATCAGCATAAAAATACTGATACAATTCAGCATCGTGTTGCAAGCTAGTATTTATCAGTTTATTATATTAAAATCAAATACTCTTTTAAATTGCTTTTCAAATAATCTTTTTCTCAAAAAAATTAAGATGACCTTAAAATATGTCATTCAACTCTTCATATATTTAAAGTAGAATTTTCTACATGTTAAATATGACCTTCAAGTTTAAAGATAACGAACACATAGCATTATTTCGGTTATTTGGCACATTTTTCGTTATTACATCTTAATCAACTAAGACTCCTTCCTATACACTAGCCTGATGAATACAACACAATCATATTTAGAAACCAGGATGTATTTTCTGTACAGTTCCCAAAAAGATAATAAATTGGCCAAGATATGTAACTTTTAAGAGCCCTTATCTATAAAATTTCAGTATCACCTACTTTATATGTTCATTGTGAATCAAATAAGTATAAAGAATGAAAGTACCTAGTGCAGTAAGGGTTCAATTAACATTTATGAAAAATAATTGAGATGTTCAGACACCTTTATGAAAAAGTAAAAATACATTTAAACTGTATTTAGGTTTGGTGTCATGGTGCACACCTATAATCCTAGTGACTTGGGAGGCTGAAGCAGAAGAATTGAAAGTTTGAGATCAGTCTGGGCAATTTAATGAGACAGTGTCTCAAAATAATAATAAAAAAGGGCCGGGGATATATAGTTCAGTGGTAGAGCTCCCTGGGTTAAATTCCCAGTACTACCTACCTTCCTCGCCTCCCCCTGACCCCCCAAACAGACACATACAAACACAACAAGCAAAACAAACAAACAAAAAGCTGTTTTCAGGGTTGTAACTTTCTTTGCAATGATATCATCACCTGGGATAGTGTCTCATCTTTCTTTTGGTTTATTGCTTGTCTTGCTCATTTCACTGAGCAGACACATCTGAGTTCATAAAGCAGGCCTTTTAGACGACTTAGAGACTCTTACCTTTTTTTGTAACCTTACCTATTTCAGACAATGGTGGAGAATCCAAACATTCAAAAACATGCCATCGAGGTGTTTGGCCTAGCAATGAGGAAAAAGGCATCTGGCAGTACGGGCAGTACCCATCATGAACTGGACGTGTCTTTGGGGACACTTGCTTGAGCTTTTGAGTTCTTCGGTGCCTTCCTGGAGTAGTCTCCTGGTCTTGGGACTGTTGAACACCATCTCCACAACTTGAATTCTGACTAGAAGATACAGAAGTCTGGGAACTTGTTTCTCCAAGGCACATTTCACAGTCCACCCTTCCTTTAGCTTCTTTGTTTCTCTTTTTGTTTCCTTTTCCTCTTGACTGGTATTTCCCATCTGTTGCTTTTTCAACCGATTTTGGAATATTTTCAGAGCAATTATTTGGATGTCCTAGTTTTGGTTTTCTTTTAGATTTGTATTCCCAGATGTCTTCTTCCGAAAACATGTCTTCTATCATGGCAAAATGATTTTACCATTACAGAAGCATTAATCTTTAGTAAATCAAGTCCATTTCTTGTCACAAATTTTTTAAACTTGTTACAATTTTTTTTTTGCTGAGGAATAAACTGAATGTAATGAAAAATCTACTAACTCAATGGGAACCTAAAGCTTTGGCAACTAACACATTGGTAAGCTACAAACCCTGTGCCCAAGAACACCTTCTGTTCTATTAATACCACAACAAAACTCAGAATACCCACCACAGGAGTAGCACCTGTAAAGTTTTCACCTGCAGCTGTTATTTCATTCTGGTATTTTGGTCCTTTCCAGAACTTGATTCATAAAAATAGCAATACTTTGAAAATTAAGCCCTAATGGAATTATAGGTTCAAAACTATCCTAAAACAATCCTTTGTAGAACTGTTACGCAGTTGCTGTCAGTTCTCTTTCAAGTGGGCAATTGTTCAAATACCACAAGTTCAGGTACAGTCTCTGGGCAAGGAGCTCAGCAAGTGTCCCAAACACTAACTGGCTACCTCAGTTTACTAGTGAAACTTGACACACCGTCATCAAGTGTGTGATTAGTGTCCTCATCCGTGACTCCAGGATGCTCAACATCCGCAGTTTGCTGGGTCCGTCCAGTATCCTCCTCCTTTAGCAAGGTACAAACCTTGAACAGTGAACAAAGTGTAAATATGGGTAGTGATGCTTACACTGAGGTCACACTCGGGCACTCCAGACCACAGAGGCTCTGTGTCCCGCAGTGGGGACGACCCTTTCTCCACCAGCCTCCTCTGGAGGTCCTTGCCAGAGGCCTCCCACCCTCCTCTTTGGACTCTGGAGGTTGCGAGGAAGCAAGTGCGGCCTTAACTCTCCCCACGTTAAGCGCAGCCAGCTCCAATACTGCCGTCAAAGCTCTCCCCTTCAGAAGTCCCTCGTGGCCACCCACCTGCCACCGCACCCAGCGAGCAGCTGCAGCTGCGCCTGAAGCCCTCCGCGCCCCCACCGCCAGCTCGGCTGGCAGTCTATTCGCGCCCGCACTTTCAGCACTCCCAGGGGCACAAAACAGCTTTTGGTTACAAGTCAAAGCCACTGGCCAGTCATTCCCAACTTAAAAAGCTTTCTCTCTCGAGGACATTCCTATCCCTTTACCTTTGGTCTTTGGCGGGAACTGCTTCTCGCTGCCAGAGCTGTGTCGAATCGGCTGATCTTAGTCTAAAAGTGGGACTCTAAATGAAGATTTTAAAGTGCCCTTTTAACTTCTACGGATTTATTTATTTTATTTTTGTTTTGAAACCTATTAGTTTCCAAAATGGAGGGTTGGGGAGGGGTCCCTTAGCGAGCTAGAAGCACCCCCACCCCAGGCCTTGCCCCTGTTGAATCTGGCGCTCTGAATGTCCAGTCTCGGCCGCGGCGAGGGGACCTGGAAGGGGCGGGGTGGGCTGCGACTGCAGCCTAATTACAAGCCCCGGAGTTGCGGCTCTCTGGACTTTGGCATTGAAACGCATTCTTGAAAAAGAAAAGCCGTGCCTGGCGGTCAGTGGGGCTGGCGGGGCCGAGGCGGAGGCGCCGCTCTGAAG